>NC_054387.1:119653176-119953176 GCF_017654675.1 Xenopus laevis | reverse complement strand
ACAAGGAACAGACACAACTGAATGGAATAGTATCCCTGATGCCCCTTCTTGCCTACAGCACTTGGCACAGCGTTGAACTATGGAAAATGAAATACTATCCAGACATAACCTGCAAGAAGTTAATGTAGCGGATAGATCAGTGAATTACATTTTCACCATCCTTTAATGTAAAAAATATCTTTCTGTATTTAATTTTATAATATACTTTTTTTAACAAACAATCAATGTTCTGCTTTCATTTATCTGGAATGATTGTGACATTTACTAGTGTGGTTTATGCACAAATTATAAGTCCATCATCCTGGGTAAGAGCACTGGGGAGCTTTGAGTCCCCAGTGCTCCTTAGGATGGGGTTGGGCAACAAGTCGCCCCTGAAATTTTGCTGCCCTAGGCCCTGGCCTTTTTGGCGTTGCCACAAATCCGGGCATAAAATTGGTTATTTTACACAGGGACTAAGTTTTACCTGCAACCTACATGCTGCCTTCAAGGTTACAACTCCCAAACTTAGTTGCCCTTTTATTGGCCACCAGTTGGACAACTGCTGGAAAGGGTTGGAGCTACAACATAGAGCTGGCCACTGCTTCTGTATAAATTATAACAAACAAGGGAAAGTTGTGCTCACCACTCATTTTTAAAACCATTAAACAGGGGGTACAATGAGGCTGTGACCACAAAATTCATTATATGTGTGTGTGTGTGTGTGTGTGTGTGTGTATATATATATCTAGTCCTGTAAGTGCACTCTTAACCAAAAAACAGCAACTGCCTGGGCACTGGTCAAAACCATAATACATAAATTAACATACATTTTATTTCAACATTTCGCCTCCATCACTCGGCCCGTCTTCCTAAAGACGGCACAAGTGATGGAGCCGAAACTTTGAAATAAAATTCAATCCTGATATTTCACTTAAGAAATCCTTGGAGTGCGGTTATTTTTGGTGATATATATATACGTATACTGTATATCCATATCCATACACACACTTACCCTAGTAACCAGGAAGTAACAGAGAGTGGAATTAGAATATTGGGGCCTAAACAAGAACAAAAGTAACAGTAATTATAAAATTGTACTAGAAATGCACCAAATCGACTATTTTGGATTCAATCAAACACCTGAATCCTTCATGGAAGATATGACCAATAAAGAACCAAATCCTAATTTGCATATGCAAATCAGGAACGTTAAGTGGAAAAGAGAAGGTGTGGCTAAAAAATGTTCTACTTCCTTGTTTTGTGACAAAAAGTCACATGATTTTAAGGATGTGGATGAATCCGAATCCTGCTGAGATAGGCAGAATTCTAGCTGAATACCGAAGTGAATCTGGATTTGGTGCATCCCTAAATTAACACAATAGGGATAATTACGATGAGAGTTGCCCCATGTTAAAATGAAACCTGCTGTAATATACACGTTAAAGTAATAAGTGATATGATACCGTATCTGCTGAGCTGTTTGATCCAACGTCCTTTTCAGAAGTTCTTGAACATTTCAGATCGGGTCCACCTCCTAAATGAGGCAAAAATATTTGGTTATCCTTAAATAAAAGTCTTTCTACCTCCTCCACCCCTCCAAACAATAAGAATCATCTGCTTTCGGGTAACAATCAGAGTAAGCCAATATCTGTTGAATCTGAAAGCCAAGTCTTCATGCAAACAGGACAGGATAATGGTTCAGCCCACACTCACACTTCTACACTTGTATAAACCTTACATGGAATCAGGGGCCCTCCCCAAATTGCCAACCAGGAGAAGGGGTCCTTATTACTTGTATCACTCACTGTATAAAAGATGTATTTTGGGTTGCCCAGACCATGTGCAGCTTCCTTACAGCCTCTGCAGCTTCCTTACAGACTCTGCCCCCAAAATCTCACCAACCACTCATTTAGGGTCTAAGTTAGAATACAGCGGATCATATGCAGGAATCCAAGGGGAGAATTGAACCAAATCAGGTATTTCCAGTCTGTGACCCTTTAGCAAGTGTTGAACTACAACTCATCATGTCATCCTTATACTGAAAATATCTTACAACTTGTACTTAATATACAGTCTTTAGTACTTCTATGTATCCCTCACCCCCCTCCCCAGGGGCCCACCAGATGCTGCCGGACTGGGCAAACAGCTCATTTCCCTTATCCTAAAACAGATGCTGCATCTGGGAGTCTCTCTTCGCTATAACATACCATACAAATAATGAGGCCCCAAGGCCAGAGATACAAGAGACTCCACTCTCTTCCTGCCCCACCTACAGTTACATTAGCACCTGCCACTAATACCATTGCCCATTGCCCAACCACCACTATTTGGTGGAAGTGGTGCAGCGTCCAGTTGCTAAGAGACAGGGAGCCAATTGAGTAAAGGTGTGGGAGGGTCTTCTGGCCAAATGTCACAACCCATCTACAAATGTTTCACTGCGTCCCACTGAGACTGAGTAAATAACTGCAAAGATCTGAGTAGTTGTGGGAAATCTGGAGAGCGAGCACGATCACGGTTAAATCTGTGCACCCCTCACACTAACGTCTCCTCAGTCCACCACACTTTTTCTTCATGCCGGTTCCCCAATCAGATCCATGTTCCTATTAAGCTCCGCCCTCCCCGTATAAAAACGCTTGTTTTGTCACTAAGTCTAGATGCGGGACAGTATGACGGTGTGTTTGTATGTGAGTGTTGGGATGTAAAACACACCTCAGTGGATACAGGCGGGGGCCGTACGTGGGCCAAAATGGGAACAAAGGGGTTACAGGCAGGGGCCGAGGTTTCCATTACCGGGTACAACGAGGAGCCCCTATAGGAATCTCAGGAATCCATCAGTGTAAAAAAAGCAGGGCCCCAGGAAGTTCATAGCGGCCATTAGTGGGCAGGAGATATATTTAGGGGCTACAAATTCTAAATATACACTGACAACCCTCCATCTGTCATTGTGCTTCAAGTCTCTACACTGGGTGCTGGGAGTTACAAGATGGCTGGGAGTTAGTGAATCCTGGGAGTTACAGGATGGCTGGGAGTTACAGGATTGCTTGGAGTTAGTGGACACTGGAAGATACAGGATGGCTGGGAGTTAGCGGCTGCTGGGAGTTACAGGATGGCTGGGAGTTACAGGATGGCAAGGAGTTAGCGGATGGCTGGGAGTTAGCGGATGCTGGGAGTTACAGGATGGCTAGGACTAAGGGGATGCTGTGAGTTACACGAAGGTTGGGAGTTAGCGGATGCTGGGAGTTAGTGGATGCTGGAAGTTAGCGGATGCTGGAAGTTACAGGATGGCTGGGAGTTAGTGGATGCTGGGAGTTACAGGGTGGCTGGGAGTTAGTGAATGCTTGGAGTTACAGGATGGATGCTGGAAGTTAGCGGTCACTGGGAGTTACAGGATGGCTGGGAATTAGCAGAGGCCAAGAGTTACAGGACGGCTCGGAGTTACAGGATGGCTGGGAGAAAGTGGATGCTGCGAGTTAGCGGATGCTGCGAGTTACAGGATGGCTGGGAGTTAGTGGATGCTGGGAGTAACAGGATAGCTGGGAGTTAGCAGATGATGGGAGTTACAGGATGGCTGGGAGTTAGTGGACTTGGAACTTACAGAATGGATGGGAGTTACAGGATGGCTGGGAGTTAGCGGATGCTGGGAGTTACAGGATGGCTGGGAGTTACAGGATGCTGGGAGTTACAGGATGCTGGGAGTTACAGGATGGCTGGTTAGTACAACTACAGTGGGGTTGCTGTAAATTGGAAGTCCCTGATTTAGGAAACCTCCTCGAAGACAAGTGGCCAACATTTCCACTCTCCCCAGGGTCTCTCTCATCCAGCTCTGGCCCTGGGGCCCCACTATTTGCATTCTGTGAGGGTCCCATAATGGCGCTTGACCGTATAACTGCCCAAATGTGTAATAAAGATAAAACACAACAGATACAGCACCCTGATCCTGCCACTAGGCAGGTATGGGACCTGTTGTCAAAATGCTGAGGACCTGGGGTTTTCCAGATAAGGGATCTTTCTGTCATTTGGATCTCCATACTTTAAGGGGCAGATTTATCAAGGGTTGAAGTGAATATATGAATTTTTAAATTCAAATTTTCAAGGTTTTTTTTTTAGTAGAATTCGGCTAGGCAATAGTTAAAATTTGATTCAAATTTAAAAAAAAAAAAGATTCTAATTAGATTTTTTAAATTATCATGTGCTGGCCCTTTAAGAATTCGAATTTGACTTTGCCACCTTAAACCTGCCGAATTGTTGTTTTAGCCTATGGGGGACGTACTGGGATCAATTTGCAGTTGTTTGCAGCCTTCATGGTATATTTATTTTTTTAGAGAAAAAAACTCGAATCAAATTCGTTTCGAGTTTGCGGGTTGATCCCATTCACCCGAGTTTGAAAAATTCTCATTTTTTTTGATACATTTCAACTGATCGTTTTTTATTCGAAATTCGAGTTTATGGGAGTTTTTACAAACTCCCATGAACTCTTAGCCTATGGGTGACCTCCTAGAACTTATTTGGAGTCAATTGGTGGGAAAAACATTGAACCAAATTCGATCAAATGCGCTATTCCTTCGATTCGTACGATTAAAATTTGGCCTATTCGATCTAAAACGGACCTATTCGACCAAAAAAAACTTCAACTGAATTTCGGTTGGTCCTTTTGAATTTGAATTTTTTTTCAATTTGAAATTCAACCCTTGATAAATATGCCCCTTAAATTTGACCCTTGATAGATCTGCACTTTAAGGCGCCCATAGATGTAGAGATCCGCTCATCAATGTCGCCAAACGAGGTGGGCGATATCGGGCTGATCCTAGGGCCCAATAATCGGATGAGAATGGATCTGATACGGGCGGTCAAATTTTTATTTATGAAAATTTTCAAAAAAATAAACACTCATAAAATATGACATTACTTGAGTATTTGCCAATGGGATTTTATAACCTGCCCGATCAAGAATTGGCCGACTTTCGATCGTGGAAGCCTGTCAGATGGCCCCACACATGACTCAGTCTGTCGGCAGCTTTTTTCGGCCCGTGTATGGGGGGGCCTTAAGTCTGTTTAAAAGAAAAGAAAAGTAAAACATTTGTAGGGAATCCGTGCAAAATCATTGCACTTATCCCTGTAAGGCTGTTACCTAGCAACCAGCTATTCAGTGCAGTAGGAAGTGACACAGCAGCTAAGGAGTGGCAGGCAGGAAAAGGAAGTCACAGAGACTGGAAAAAGAAGAAAGCCTGGCATAGAGAGCCGCATGGTGGACAGAGAAGGAAGCAAGAGAGCTGCTGGTGGGACCAGAGAGCTGAGAGGCTGCATGTATTAGGTGCCCATTTATTTTATATAAACTGTTATTTAGTTTAACCAATAGTGTGTGTGTTATTACTGTATTCCTAGTGGGGCCAACCGTAGGTCATTCCCGGATCCCACTAGGTGGAGGCACCAGTAAGTACCAGGTACCCAGTCTCTCCCAATACCACTGCGGAGTGGCTCAGGTTTGTCCCGTGTCATCAGGTAAGCGCCACACGTGGAGTGTAACACGGACAACAGGGTGTCGAAAGGGTTACACATTTAAACATCAAACAAACCCAATGGGATTGTCTTGCCGTTAGTAAAGGTAAATTATGGCTTAGTTGGGAGAAAGTGTAAGCAGGGGCAGAACTATAGAAGAACTAAACCCTGGGGCTGCAGGGGACCCAAGTGGTACAGGGGAGGCCCAAATAATGGGCAATTTCAACTAAACAGGACAACCTCTGGATATGGTGGGGACCCAACAACGAACTTGCCCTGCGCCATTTCTCAAAAGAGCAAACAGATTTTTTTATATTCAATTTTGAAATCTGACATGGGGCTACACATATTGTTTCCCAGCTGCCTCCAGTCATGTGACTTGTCTCTGATAAACTTCAATAACTTTACTGCTGTACTGCAAGCAATTCGGCAGGAGTGATATCACCCCCCCCTGCAGCCAAACAACAGAACAATGGGAAGGTAACCAGATAGCAGCTCCCTAACACAAGATAACAGCTCCCTGGAACATCTAAGAACAGCACTTAATAGTAAAAGCCAAGTCCCACTGAGACTGATTCAGTTACATTAAGTAGGAGAAATAACAGCCTGCCAGAAAGTAATGCCATCCTAATGTGCAGGTACAAGTCACATGACTGGGGCACATGGGAAACTGACAAAATGTCTAGCCCCATGTCAGATTTAAAAATTGAATATAAATAAAAATCTGTTTGCTCTTTTGAGAAATGGATTTCAGTGCAGAATTCTACTGGAGCAGCACAATTAACTGATGCATTTTGGAAAAAAAACATGTCTTTCCATGACAATATCCCTTTAACCATTGATACCTCCTTAATAAAAGCAGACCAATGGGTATCCACATTAATGTTTATGTTATAATTTTATTGTATAAAAATAGCCCATGGCATAGGATTATGAAAACAACATGATGGTGGCACCTCCCCATGGTTAGTACATTATACATTACAGCTAGTGATCAGCTTGTCTAGCCCTAATCATGTGTGATTGTGCGATCATATTCTACCCTGCTGAATCCACAGTTACATTCAACTAAACAACTACAGAAAGAAAAAGATTATCCTGTCATGGGAAAACATGTTGTTTTTTTCAAAATGAATCAGTTAACAATGCTGCTCCAGTAGAATTCTGCCCTGAAATCCATTTCTCAAAAGAGCAAACAGAATTTTTTTATATTCAATTTTGAATTCTGACATGGGGCTAGACAAATTGACAGTTTCCCAGCTGCCCCTAGTCATGTGACTTGTTCCTGCACTTTAGGAAGGAACTAATTTCTGTCAGGCTGTTATTTTTCCTACTTAATTTAACTGAATGTGTCTCAGTGGGACCTGGATTTTACTACTGAGTGCTGTTATTAGATCTTCCAGGCAGCTGTTATCATGTGTTAAGCAGCTATTATCTGGTTACCTTCCCATTCGTCTGTTGTTAGGTTGCTGGGAGGAAAAGGGAGGGGGTGATATCAATCCAACTTGCAGGACAGCAGTAAAAAGTGACGTTTATCAGAGCACAAGTCACATGACTGGAGGCAGCTGGGAAACTGACAATATGTCTAGCCCCATGTCAGATTTCAAAATTAAATATAAAAGAATCTGTTTGCTCTTTTGAGAAATGGATTTCAGTGCAGAATTCTGTTGGAGCAGCACAATTAACTGATGCATTTTGAAAGAAACATGTTTTCCCATGACAGTATCCCTTAAAGAACCAGGTTTAGAACAAAAACAATTTCAGGTTTCATGATATTTTTTTTTTAGATTTTAAAGCTGGAAAGAGTCAGAAGAAAAAGGTAAATAAGAAAAAAAGAGAAAAAAAGAAGCCATTTGACAAGTTGCTTGGAATTAACCATTCTATAATATACTAAGGGGCAGATTTAATCAAAGGTCGAGGTGAATTATCTAATGAAAAAAAATTTGAATTTCAAGCTAATTTTTGTGTACTAGGGAATAGTCCAAATTCTATTTGAATTTGAAAAAAAATTGGAATATCGAAATTTATCATGTACTAAATTCAACTTCGACCGTTCACCATCTAAAACCTGCTATTTTAACCTGTGAGGGACTTCCTAGAACCTAATTGGTGGACTTTGAAAAATCAAAGTTTTTTTTGGGAAAAATTTCTAATCGAATTCGCTATTCTTTCGATTCGTACGATTCGAATTTGCCCGAATGTAGACCTAGTCGATCGAAATTGGGAAAACAAAGATATCAGTGCAGCAGAATTGAACCAATGCAAAGCCTAAGGCATTTTGTCCATTTCTTGTTTTAAATTCAAACAGTATTTGACTGGGCCTTTGAGGGTCCACCAGGCAACCTGACATCCATGGCTCACTCTGTGCTAAGAGTAGATATTAAGGGCAGATTTATCAAGGTTCGAGTTGTGTTTCCCATGAAAAAATTTTCATTTTCGAGTTAAAAAAAACCCTTGAATTTTTAGAGTTAAAAAAACTAGAATTTTTTGAGATTTATTATACCCCGACCAAGGAAATAGCTTGAATCCAAAAATACACCACCTAAAACCTGTGGAGGTCACACAGGAGTCAATGGCCGAGGTCCCCTGAACCAGTTGAAGATGTTACTAGCCTTCATGATGTTTGAGCTTTGTGTTTTGCCCGAAAACTCAATAAATGTAAGTGATTCCAGTTTTTTTTTCGCCGAACACTTGATCAATTTGAGTTTTTTCTTAAATTAGAAAGCATTCGAGTTGTGAGTTCATTCGAAGTTAAAAAACTCTAAAATTCGACCTTTGATATCTAACCACCTAAATGTATCATGTATCTGCAGTGTTGGACTGGGACACCAGGGGCCCACACAAAAACGAGACCCACTCTCTGTATTATTATTCTTAATCTCCTCACTCAACCTCTATTCCTAATTTGCATATGGCGGGAAGTTAAAGTTGAATTGACGTATATATTGCAGCAAATACATTATACTACACAAGCCCGGGAAACCTTAATAAAATAAAATAAAGTTGTTATATTGCCCTACACATGAGCCCAGTGTATAGTTTATGTGCCGTATGTTAGGAAATGTAGGGGGAAGGTGGGTTACGCCAAAAAAATGTTATGCTCTTTTGCAGCCTATCACCCTGAAAAAAGATTTTTTTGGGACTTCGCCTGGTCTGAGGTGGAGAAGGCAAATCTGGCGCAAGAGGCAACGTTCAGTAAAATCCGCATCTTAGTGAATTTGGGTAGTTACGTCCATTTGCCAGCGTGCAACTTCGCCAGGCGTTAGGGAGCCTCATTTTTTTCTCATACAAATAGGGAATGGCCTTAAAAAAGGCCAAATGTTTAGCAGCACGAGGGGCCACTGACCCCGGGAGTTGTCCTGGTATCCAGGTTGGGCCAGTCTGACACTGAGTATCTGTATGTCACAATTCTGCCATATAAATAAATTCTCCTTGTGCTACAGGCCTTAGTTTCAAGTACCATGTTGACAAATACATGCCACCTTCCAATAAGAGTGCCCCTATATACACATTTGTGCAAAGTGCTGGTAACATGACATTATGCAAGAATAGTTTAAAGGGGTTGTTCACCTTTAAATTAACTTTTAGTATCATGTAGAGAGAGATATTCTGAGACAATTTGCAATTGGTTTTCATATTTTATTATCTGTGGGTTTTTGTGGAGTTATTTAGCTTTTTATTCAGCGGCTCTCTAGATTGCACTTTCAGTAATCCGGTAGCCAGGGTTCACATTCCCCTAGCAACAATGCACTGATTTGAATGAGAGACTGCAATAAGAATAGGAGAGGCCTGAATAGAAATATGTAATAAATAGTAGCAATACAAAATCTGTAGTCTTACAGAGCATTTGTTTTTTTTAGATGGGGTCAGTGACCCCCCCCATTTCAAAGCTGGAAAGACTCAGAAGAAGAAGATGATAATTAATTAATTCAAAAACTATATAAAAAAAATAAATAAAAGAACCTCAAGGTTCCTGTGTGGGACAGAAACGTCTCGTTAATAAACATTTTTTTCTCTTACAAAACTAGTGGCCGTACCATGGACAGACTATTTTAATCTTTTAGCACCCAGGTTTTTTTTATCTAACCGTAAGGTGTGCAGTCTATATCCCCTGTTCCCTATAGTATACAATATAAAATAGTTAGGCAAAAATGTATAACAGATCAGAACACTACTTCCTGCTTTTCAGCTTTCTAACTCCGAGTTAGTCAGCAAATTTAAAAGGGTTGTTCACCTTCAAGTTAACTTTTAGTATGATGTTGAGATTGATATTCTGAGACAATTTGCAATTGGTTTGCATTTTTGATTACTTTTGAGTTATTTAGCTTTTTATTCAGCAGCTCTCTGGTTTGCAATTTCAGCAATCTGGTTGCTGAGGTCCTAATTACCTTAGCAACCATGCATTGATTTGAATAAGAGACTGATATATGATTAGGAGAGGGCCTCAACAGAAACAAGAGTAATAAAAAGTAGCATGGGGTCAGTAACGCCCATTTGAAAGCTGGAAGGCAAAAAATTATAAATAAATAATGAAGACCAACTGAAAAGTTGCTTAGAATTGGCCATTCTATAACATACTAAAAGTTAATTTAAAGGTGAACCACCCCTTTAAGGGGAGCCACATGGGACATAACTGATCAGTGAGTTTGCAATTGATCCTTAACTTTCAGCTCAAATTCAAAAGCAACAGTTATGACCCATGTGCCCCCCCGCAAGTGACTGATTGGTTACTGCCTGGTAACCAATCAATGGAAAGCTATAGAGCTGAAAAGCAGGAAGTAGTGTTCTGGCTATTATGTTAGACATCCAGTCACTCCAGCCTTCGTCCAGTCACTTACTTGTCTTCGTATTTAGAGGAGTTGAGGTGAAACTGGATGTCAGTGCTTTGATTGTTAATTCTTCCACACTTGTCGTCAAACTCATAGGCTTCCACCTTATACGAATAGTTCATCTCCGGGGCTTCCTTAGCATCACAATTCTGCCTGCAAGAGAAAGAGGGCATTTGAGAATAATATAATTCCTGCCCCTGTACAAAATAATTTCCAGAACTGGCTAATAGGTATAGGATCCGAATTACGGAAAGGCCGCCTCCCATAGACTCTGTTTTATCTAAAGAAACCACATTTTTAAAAATGATTTCCTTTTTCTCTTTAATAATTAAACAGAGTCTCGTACTTGATCCAAACGAAGAAATAATTGGGTTTATTTAATGTTTACATGATTTTCTAGTAGACATAAGGTATTAAAATCCAAATCACGGAAAGATCCATTATGTGGAAAGCCCCAGGTCCGGAGCATTCTGGATAACAGGTCCCATAGCTGTAGTAGCACCTCATCTAGCAAGCAATCGGCAAATAGCCTTTCATATATTAACCCTAACATATTCTACTGTAATCATGTTTTGCAGCAATATAGGGGTTTGTGTATTATAGAGTTAGGAAGTATGGCACCCCCACCCCCACCATTTCAATGCTGCAAATGAATCAGACAAGGTCTGGGTCATCCTTGAAAGGAATTGTTCAGCTTTAAATTAACTTTTAGTATGATTTAGAGAGTGATTTTCTGCGTCAATTTGTAATTGGTTTTCATTTTTATTATTTGTATTTTTGAGTTATTTAGCGTTTTATTCATCTGCTCTCCAGTTTCAGCAATCTGGTTGTTAGGGTCCAAATTACCCTAGCAACCCTAGCATTGATTTGAATAAGAGACTGGAATATGAATAGGAGAGGGACTGAATAGAAAGATGAGTAATAAAACGTAGCAATAACAAAACATTTGTAGCCTTACAGGGCATTTGTTTTTTAGATGGGGTCAGTGACCCCCATTTAATAGCTGGAAAAGCCAGAAGAAGGTAAATAACCAAAAACACTGAAAATAATATACAATGAAGACCAATTGAAAAGTTGATTAGAATTGGCTATTCTATATCATACTAAAAGTTGATTTAAAGGTGAAGAAGAAAACGTGAAAAACTAATAGAACTTGTAGCCACAATTTACATATATAGAAACTTGGAATGTGCCTTACCGCTTTGACAAAATGCAATTATTTAATTTAGGGATGCACCAAATCCAGGATTCGGTTCGGGATTAGTCCAGGATTCGGCCTTCTTCAGCAGGTCAAATCCTTCTGCCCGGCCGAACCTAATCCTAATATGCAAATTAGGGACGGGGAGGGAAATCGCATGACGTTTTGTCACAAAACAAGGTAAAAATGGATTCCCCTTCTCACCCCTAATTTGCATATGCGAATTAAGATTCGGTTCTGCCGTATTTTTTGCAATGGATTTAGGGGTTCGGCCGTATCCAAAATAGTGTATTCTGTGCATCCCTAATTTAATTTGGGACCCCAAACTATGTCACAGCACCATTCACATAATCTTGAAACTTGCCTTGAATCTCAAGAAATTCTGAATTTTCAGAATCCCCCCCAGATGCAAATGGAATTGTATTCAATAGATGCTCATTACTCGGCCAACTATGATCTTTTCTTTGCTCAGATGTAAACAGTGTTACATAACGAATCGTTACAATTAAAGCACGTGGACAAATTCAATAAAAGACACCGACTCATTTAGCTGATCAATATAATTAAGCAGTAATGAAGGAATGAGGTTATTACATATAAATGTTAGGCAGGCTAATTAAGCAGAAGTTCTGCTGCCAGTAGACATCTGCCATATTCATATCATTAAAGGGGAATTCCGGCTTCCAAACCCAAATTTGATAAAGAGGCCACATAACACAGAAATGCCAGCTCAGCAAAGTAGTCAGACAGATCAGCAGGAGAGCAGAGGGCTAGGCTTAGGGAACTGTCCCAAACCATTATAAATCATGAAAAATCTGCATATATTTTAATTGATGTATACTGCAAAGTTGCTTGAAATTATGTTTACTTTTCAAAAATATTTATAGTTATATTTTTGAGGAGTTTCCCTTTAATGACTCATCAGCAGGGTCGGACTGGGCCAGCGGGATACCAGGAAAAAACCCAGTGGGCCCCTGCCAGCTCAGACCTGCTCCCCCAGAAAAGAGAGCTGCGGTGCATATTCTGCGCATCTTCTGCACACGGCACATTTGTGAAGGTAGGCAGGGGGCTGGCGTTCAGGAGGGGGCCCTGGACTGCCAGGAGGGGGGCCCTCTGACAGCAGCCCCGGTAGGCTCCGGGCCCCCCAGTACGACCCTGCTCGTCAGTAGCCCTATTCTGATTATTAAAGGAACCCCCTATCTTTCAGTTAAACCCAGACAATGGAACAGGAAGAGAATGGGAACAACCACAATACATGCAGACTACAATGGAGTTGCCCTCAAGATGCTCATGTACTGGATCTGTTTCTGGAAATAAACTGTTTGTTGTTCTGATGTACTTGACTTGATCGCAATGTAGGCCCCTTTGCTTTAAATGGTCCATGAAACGCTCATACTTTGACCTCTATCTGCTGAGATAGGCAACAAAAAACTTGGAATTGAGTCTCTATTGTGTTTTCTTTTTACTACTCATCTTTCTATTTAGGCCTCTCCTATTCATATTCCAGTCTCTTATTCAAATCTGTGGATGTTTGCTAGGGTCATTTGGGCCCTAGGAAATTTTAAACTGGACACCTGCTGAATAAAAAGCTAAATAACTCAAAAATCACAAAGAATAAAAAATTAAAACCAAACACAAGTTGTCTCAGAACATCAGTCTCTTTAGCTGGTGATCAGTAGATCTCAAGACAATGGAAAATTTTAGTTTTTTATTTTTAACCCGAAAATTTGAGTTTCGAATAACAATAACCTTAAAAAATCAAATTTTTCAGGTTAAAGACACAGTGCCATTTCCCCAAATCTTTTAATTTAATGCAGGAATTTCTCAAAATGCTCGTGCAATAGCAGAAGTTGCAAATTAGTGCCACATTTACATACACAGGTATATGTAACACCAAGGTATTTTAAGTCTGCTAATTATTTGCCCATTATAGCTGCATCAATAAATAGCGAATTTGGCCTTTAAAAGTGAAATGTTTCCGTTTAAGAGCTACAGGTTGCTGGAGTGAGCAGTTGTATGACATCACAGTGAGGCACCTCCAGCATGCACAGAATGTCATGTGACTTCATGTGACATCATAATGAGAAAAACCAACTTTATCCAGTTAGTATAGAGTAGAGAGTAGAGAGAGCACAAGTTGAGGGAGATGGGTGTATTTTTTTCTTCGCCGAATGGCTCCTCGGAGCAGATTTCGGAAATACATTCTCCTGATATTTGTACGACTCATGAACCTTCTGAAAACTCTTCAATCAATTCTCAGACTCGTGAGAATCCTTCTGTGGCTTGTCCGACTGATGCGGATCTTGGGGTGACTCAACCAGATCTTGAACGTCTGTCTGTTGTCGATCCATATTGGGAGGTGCTGGACCCCAAACCTGATATCCACGCCCTATTCCATGAATATAATAGGAAGTTCTTTCGTGGACAGTTGCCTCCAATTGACCTTAAATGGAGCAACAGGTTAAGCTTGTAAGTCAGAAACGAATGTGCTTTGTTGTTTATAGACCTTGGGGGACAATCTGTATCACGGTCACTACTATACAGCTTCACACCCCAACTTTACTAGCCTGGTAAGATGCACAGGAGGTAGAGATATGTATGTGCAAGAGCTGGAGCGCTGTTAGTTTTCTGTTAAATGCTCATATGCACTCGCTCCATGCATTAGTCTGTCATTATCTGCCTTCTGCAAAGCAAATCTACTAACAAGGGCACAACAAGTACCTACATACTGGCTGTACAGGGCAGGGACTGGAACAAGACAAGTACAGTAACATATAAATAGTGTTTATTCTCAAATCTGCATGATTTTCTTTTTCAGAAATGCTGGTTATTTCAAATGTGAGGCTATCAGCAGAAGATGCAGCATTCGACTGAACAAGCCTCTCCTTGATTTACGGTCAAGGAAAGATACAGTGGAAGTAAGTTGTGTCTTTTTGTTGTGTCTTTTTGTAGTAACTGTCAGCAGTCCGTTTCTCTACATGCAGGATTGAATTCTTACAGTTAGCTCTGATCAGTCATTACTCTGTGTTGCTTTAGATCATGTATCTGAGCCAAATTCCAGAAATCTCCTGCTACAATAGTCAATAAGAGTTAAAAGGAGATAGGGAACCAATTCTGTCTTTATTTTTGGGTCTCAAAGTGGAATGTCAGATTTATTCTGGGTCCTATTAAACAGCAGGTTAAGAAACCCTATATTATATGATGGGAATGTTCTCCTGCTGACACAGCAGCCCCATGGCACAAGTCAGTTGATGTTTAAGATCAACGTTTCTCATTCCTTTTCTCCTGACCTGATGCCACAAAATGGTTTAGTAGAGGAGACGCACAATTTAAAATAAAGACATATGTGACCCGCTTAAATATGTTTCCCTTTCTTTTATTCCCTTATGGAATTAGATATATTTGTGCATGTGAATAGAGTTCCATACAAAGATGTGATGTATTTTCTATACATGACGACAGAACAAGTAATATTGGGGCTGTTTCTCCCCCTACAGACGCTCCTGCATGAAATGATCCACTACTACCAGCGTATCAATGGTACCCGCATCTTAGACCATGGGCCGGAATTTCAGTATCACATGGAGCGTATCAATAGAGAAAGTGGAGCAGATGTTACGGTAAGTGTTTTCAGACATTAAATCATTCCGATAAAATCCAAAAGTATTTTACATGAGAAATTCTCCATCAGCTGGGAGTAGGATGGTAAAGAAAAATTTCAGTTTAGCATTTTGCTTCTCGATGAAGGTAAAGTGCCCCAAAATTCCTATAAAGCTCTTGTTCTGCTGCTTGTTTATAATAAATAGTTATTGGACTTTACCTTACTGCTGAGTTATATTCAGTTGAATAATCTAGATCAGTACTGCCCACATTAAAGGGGGCCTATATAGCAATCATATTAACTCAGTTCAGTTGGTTTCAGACAGTTCACCAGAAATAATTACTTTTTCCAATGACTTTCTATTTTCTATGTGAGACTGTTTTTCTAATATTTGAAGTGTAAAGTGTCATTTTTCACCTTCTAAAGCAGCTCTAGGAGTGGGGGGGTCGCAGACCCTGTAAACTGTTCTAAACTGATACATTTAGTTGATACATTTCTTATCTTTGTCCCTGCTGTGCAGAGTCTTTGGGTTTCTTTAAAGGCAGCTGTTAGAATTGATACAATAGTTGCTAATACTCCAGAGATGCTGCTGAGAAATGTATCAGCTAAGGGGCAGATATCTGTATTAAGGGTTGAAGTGAAAATTCTAATTCGAATATTCAAATGTTTTTTTTTTGGTCAAAACTCCCAAATTCGTGAATTATCCAAACTCAATTCGAGTTTTAATTTGAATTTCAAGAATCGAGTTTAGTAAAATTTGTGCGAGTTTTAGATATTCGATTTTTTCTGAATTTAGAGTATATTCAAATTTAAAGGAGTTTAAAAAAAACAACTCACATTAATTCGAAATTTGACCCTTGATAAATGTGCCTCTAAATGTTGCAAAATTGTAACAGTTCAGAATCTGCACCTGAATTACTGAGCCGCCAGACTCAAACACCAGAGACAGGGACATTCAACTTTGATTTTAGAAAAACAGTAAAAAATGGAAAGTGATTGAAAGAAAGTCTTTATTTCTGGGGAACAATCTGAAAAAATTGAACTGAAAAAAGTTTCTGGAAGGTGAACAATCCCTTTAAAATGATGACACCATTAGTGATATGCAGCTCGCCCGATACCCGCGGGTCGGGCAGCTATGACCCGACCTCACACTCTTCTTCGCGGGGTGGTCACCGTCAAATGCCGGCTTCCGTCTTCATTTTTTATAGACGCTGCTCCTGCTCGCTCCACCCCTTTTGTGATGCAATTGGCGGGGCGAGTCTATAAAAGGAACCCGGAAGTCGGGTCACTGTGGATGGTGGGAGGGCGGGTGTGGGTTGGAGAAATACCGACCCACACATCACTAGACACCATGTACATTAATCAATGGCACCCACAGGCAGGGTGAAAGGCAGAAATATTCCTAAAAGGCAACAGAGTCCTCCATATTGTTACATGTAACCACTGGCTCTACTCCAGCCCTAATCATGTGCGATTGTACGATTATATTCTACCTGCTGAATCCCCAGTTCCAGGTTTTGTGATATTTCTCTGGTTATTTTATAGATCGATCATGATTTCTATGATGAATACGAGTCACTGAAGCGCCACAGTTGGAGATGCAATGGCCCCTGTGCACAAGTAGTGAGACGGGTAATGGACAGGACTCCGTATTCCAAGGGGCACAAGCGCGAATGTGGAGGAGAGTTTATAAAGATCCAAGAGCCTGACGATAGTCCTCCAAACAAGAGAATGAGATTGGACCAATAGAGTCACTTTGGGAATATTATAGAGACTTTGTCCTTGGCTAATATGCTGCTGTTTTGCCAGAATATACGGCAGTGGCACAAAAATGGCCCAGTTCTCAGCTGCTGAAAAGAAGAGGCTGATATCCAGATAGGCCTCATGACTGACTATTGCCATGGGCAGTGCATTGTGCCAAAAATGTGCCAAGAAAATGACAATGACAAGCAGCCATAAGATTATTATTGACTAATTTATATGAGGCATGGGCCCAGTGCAAGCAAGAAGAACAAAACTTGCTGCTGAACTGGCCAGTAGAAGGGATACAAGTTGGATACTGTGACTATTCCAATGGATATAGAAATCACATCAAGAGTCACACAGAGTCTAAACAAGGAACAGACACAACTGAATGGAATAGTATCCCTGATGCCCCTTCTTGCCTACAGCACTTGGCACAGCGTTGAACTATGGAAAATGAAATATTATCCAGACATGACCTGCAAGAAGTTAATGTAGCAGATAGATTAGTGAATTACATTTTCACCATCCTTTAATGTAAAAATATCTTTCTGTATTCAATTTTACAATATACTTTTTTTAACAAACAATCAATGTTCTGCTTTCATTTATCTGGAATGATTGTGACATTAACTAGTGTGGTTTATGCACAAATTATAAGTCCATTGTCCTGGGTAAGAGCACTGGGGAGCTTTCAGTCCCCAGTGCTCCTTAGGATCGGGTTGGGCAACAAGTCGCCCCTGAAATTTTGCTGCCCTAGGCCCTGGCCTTTTTGGCGTTGCCACAAAACCGGGCCCGACACTGCTTATTTTACACAGGGACTAAGTTTTACCTGCAACCTACATGCTGCCTTCAAGGTTAAAACTCCCAAACTTGGTTGCACTTTTATTGGCCACCAGTTGGACCACTGCTGGAAAGGGTTTGGAGCTACAACATAGAGCTGGCCACTGCTTCTGTATAAATTATAACAAACAAGGGAAAGTTGTGCTCACCACTCATTTTTAAAACCATTAAGTGGGGGTTCAATGAGGCTGTGACCACAAAATTCATTATATGTGTGTGTGTGTGTGTGTGTATATATATATATCCAGTCCTGTTAGGTGCACTCTTAATCAAAAACAGCAACTGCCTGGGTGCTGGTCAAAACCATAATACATACATTACCATACATTTTATTTCAACATTTCGGCTCCATCACTCGGGCCATCTTCCTGAAGACGGCCCGAGTGATGGAGCCGAAACGTTAAAATAAAATTCAATCCTGATTTTTCACTTAAGAAGTCCTTGGAGTGCGGTTATTTTTGGTAATATATAGTGAATAAAGTACCCCCTCTTGTAAAATATAAGGATATTATAAGTTACCGAGGAGTTTCATGACCATATAAAAACACGAGGCCGAAGGCCGAGTGTTTTTATACAGGTCATGGAACTCCGAGGTAACTCCTAATATCCTCATATTTTACAACTGGGGGTACTTTATTTATTATAATACACAAATTTTAGTGAGTCATGTGACAGAAATGACATCAGAACTCACCGTTTATAACTGATGACATCAGAACTCACCGTTTATAAGGATATAATTTACAGGATATTCATGGTGTTTGTGTATTATATATATATATACTGTATATCCATATCCATACACACACTTACCCTAGTAACCAGGAAGTAACAAAGAGTAGAATTAGAGCAATAGACTTTTGGCTGATGGGGGCAGTGACTGCTGTTTGAGAGCTACAAATAATTTAGAAAAAGTAAAAAATGAAGACCAATTGAACAGTTGCTAATAGGATATTCTATAACATGCTAAACGTTAAAGGCGAACCACCCCTTTAATAATTATGCAAAAATCTCTTCTCTTCTGCTGTGAAACTAATCGAAGCTTGGGTTCAGGTTTCAAACATGCCTCTCTGAGTAATTGATCCAGCATTATTAATCATTAGCCTCCAGGTGCAAGTACTGCCCCCTTTATTTTTCCCTATCCCATGATCCTCTTTGGCTTTCCAGTTCTATTTCAATAGACTTGCTGCACACTGGTGTTTTTATGCAGTTGTAATTAGACTAGTGGCATAAATATTGGGGGGCAGACCCCAAGATTGAAGGGGGCCCATGGGGGGAGAGGGGGTAGCGGGTGATGTGATTAATGAAGCACTGGGCACGTGGCTCATAATTTCATGATGGGGGGCAGAATCAGTTTTTTCCCAAAGGGTGTTCCTGCGGTTACCCCACTGATTTGTTGTTTGAAGGGATATTGTCTTCAGGTATTTACTTTCCAGTACACAAGGTGGAGCGAAGCTTGTGTCATTGCCCCCAAACTAATGGAAAAACAGAAAGGCCATGGCCCACCCTGTTTTAGGCCACACAAATATCAGTAGCTTTACTCATATTCTACTAATAAACCACCTGCAACTGCCTGAGTAGCCAGAAGCAGTGCCACTGAGACCAGCACATTATACTATAGTGGTTCTTATGTTACAACAGGCTGAGTACCACCATCTTTATATTACAACCTGAATTTATAAATGAATGTTGTTACGAATGGAAACATTCTCCAGAAATGTGAATAAAGGGACTACGTTAGTATCAGATCTGTCCCACAGCACTTTTGCTCATAAGCGCATTTGCTAACGAGAAACCTGCTCCCCCTGTAACTAGAAATGCACCAAATCGACTATTTTGGATTCAATCAAAAACCTGAATCCTTCATGGAAGATTTGACCAAATAAAGAACCAAATCCTAATTTGCATATGCAAATCAGGAACGTTAAGTGGAAAAGAGAAGGTGTGGCTAAAAAATGTTCTACTTCCTTGTTTTGTGACAAAAAGTCACATGATTTTAAGGATGTGGATGAATTCGAATCCTGCTGAGATAGGCAGAATTCTAGCTGATTACCGAAGCGAATCTGGATTTGGTGCATCCCTAAATTAACACAATAGGGATAATTACACTGAGAGTTGCCCCATGTTAAAATAAAACCTGCTGTAATATACATGTTAAAGTAATAAGTGACATGATACCGTATCTGCTGAGCTGTTTGATCCAACTTCCTTTTCAGAAGTTCTCGGATCAGGTCCACCTCCTAAATAAGGCAAAAATACTTGGTTATCCTTAAATAAAAGTCTTTCTACCTCCTCCACCCCTCCAAACAATAAGAATCATCTGCTTTCGGGTAACAATCAGAGTAAGCCAATATCTGTTGAATCTGAAAGCCAAGTCTTCATGCAAACAGGACTGGATAATGGTTCAGCCCACACTCACACTTCTACACTTGTATAAACCTTACATGGAATCAGGGGCCCTCCCCAAATTGCCAACCAGGACAAGGGGTCCTTATTACTTGTATCACTCACTGTATAAAAGATGTATTTTGGGTCACCCAGATCATGTGCAGCCTCTTTACAGCCTGATGGAGGCTCTGCCCCCCCAAAATCTCACCAACCACTCATTTAGGGTCTAAGTTAGAATACAGCGGATCCTATGCAGGAATCAAAGGGGAGAGTTTACCCAAATCAGGTACTTCCAGCCTGGGACCCCTTAGCAAGTGTTGAACTACAACTCATCATGTCATCCTTATACTGAAAATATCTTACAACTTGTACTTAATATACAGTCTTTAGTACTTCTATGTATCCCTCACCCCCCTCCCCAGGGGCCCACCAGATGCTGCCGGACTGGGCAAACAGCTCATTTCCCTTATCCTAAAACAGATGCTGCATCTGGGAGTCTCTCTTCGCTATAACATACCATACAAATAATGAGGCCCCAAGGCCAGAGATACAAGAGACTCCACTCTGTTCCTGCCCCACCTACAGTTACATTAGCACCTGCCACTAATACCATTGCCCACTGCCCAACCACCACTATTGGGTGGAAGTGGTGCAGTGTCCAGTTGCTAAAGACAGGGAGCCAATTGAGTAAAGGTGTGGGAGGGTCTTCTGGCCAAATGTCACGACCCATCTGCAAATGTTTCGCTGCGTCCCACTGAGACTGAGTAAATAACTGCAAAGATCTGAGTAGTTGTGGGAAATCTGGAGAGCGAGCACGATCACGGTTAAATCTGTGCAGCCCTCACACTAACGTCTCCTCAGTCCACCACACTTTTTCTTCATGCTGGTTCCCCAATCAGATACATGTTCCTATTAAGCTCCGCCCTCCCCGTATAAAAACGCTCGTTTTGTCACTAAGTCTAGATGCGGGACAGTAGGACGTTTGTATGTGAGTGTTGGGATGTAAAACACACCTCAGTGGATACAGGCGGGGGCTGTACATGGCCCAAAATGGGAACAAAGGGGTTACAGGCAGGGGCCGAGGTTTCCATTACCGGGTGCAACGAGGAGCCCCTATAGGAATCTCAGGAATCCATCAGTGTAAAAAAAGCAGGGCCCCAGGAAGTTCATAGCGGCCATTAGTGGGCAGGAGATATATTTAGGGGCTACAAATTCTAAATATACACTGACAACCCTCCCACTGTCATTGTGCTTCAAGTCTCTACACTGGGTGCTGGGAGTTACAGGATGGCTGGGAGTTAACGAATGCTGGGAGTTACAGGATGGCTGGGAGTTAGCGAATGCTGGGAGTTACAGGATGGCTGGGAGTTACTGGATTGCTTGGAGTTAGTGGACACTGAAAGATACAGGATGGCTGGGAGTTAGCGGCTGCTGGGAGTTACAGGATGGCTGGGAGTTACAGGATGGCAGGGAGTTAGCATATGCTGGGAGTTACAGGATGGCTAGGAGTAAGGGGATGCTGGGAGTTACACGAAGGTTGGGAGTTAGCGGATGCTGGGAGTTAGCGGATGCTGGAAGTTACAGGATGGCTGGGAGTTAGTGGATGGCAAAGAGTTAGTGGATGCTGGGAGTTACAGGATGGCTGGGAGATAGTGGATGCTTGGAGTTACAGGATGGCTGGGAGTTAGTGGATGCTGGGAGTTACAGGGTGGCTGGGAGTTAGTGAATGCTTGGAGTTACAGGATGGATGCTGGAAGTTAGCGGTCACTGGGAGTTACAGGATGGCTGGGAATTAGCAGAGGCCGAGAGTTACAGGACGGCTCGGAGTTACAGGATGACTGGGAGTTAGCAGATGGCTGGGAGAAAGTGGATGCTGCGAGTTAGCGGATGCTGCGAGTTACAGGATGGCTGGGAGTTAGTGGATGCTGGGAGTTACAGGATAGCTGGGAGTTAGCAGATGATGGGAGTTACAGGATGGCTGGGAGTTAGTGGACTTGGAACTTCCAGAATGGATGGAAGTTACAGGATGGCTGGGAGTTAGCGGATGCTGGGAGTTACAGGATGGCTGGGAGTTAGTTACAGGATGGCTGGTTAGTACAACTACAGTGGGGTTGCTGTAAATTGGAAGTCCCTGATTTAGGAAACCTCCTCGAAGACAAGTGGCCAACATTTCCACTCTCCCCAGGGTCTCTCTCATCCAGCTCTGGCCCTGGGGCCCCACTATTTGCATTCTGTGAGGGTCCCATAATGGCACTTGACCGTATAACTGCCCAAATGTGTAATAAAGATAAAACAGCCTGATTCTGCCTCTAGGCAGGTATGAGACCTGTTGTCAAAATGCTGAGGACCTGGGGTTTTCCAGATAAGGGATCTTTCTGTCATTTGGATCTCCATACTTTAAGGGGCAGATTTATCAAGGGTTGAAGTGAATATATGAATTTTTAAATTCAAATTATGTTTTTTATTTTTTTTAGTAAAATTCGGCTAGGCAATAGTTAAAATTTGATTCAAATTTAAAAAAAAAATAAGATTCCAATTAGATTTTTTAAATTATCATGTGCTGGCCCTTTAAGAATTCGAATTTGACTTCGCCACCTTACCAGCCGAATTGTTGTTTTAGCCTATGGGGGACGTTCTGGGATCAATTTGCAGCTGTTTGCAGCCTTCATGAAAAATCGATTTATTAATTTTTTTAGAGAAAAAAACTCGAATCAAATTAGTTTCGAGTTTGCGGGTTGATCCCATTCACCCGAGTTTGAAAAATTCTCATTTTTTTGATACATTTCAATTGATCGTTTTTTATTCGAAATTTGAGTTTATGGGAGTTTTTACAAACTCCCATGAACTCTTAGCCTATGGGTGACCTCCTAGAACTTATTTGGAGTCAATTTGTGGGAAAAACATTGAACCAAATTCGATCAAATGCGCTATTCCTTCGATTCGTACGATTAAAATTCGGCCTATTCGATCGAAAACGGACCTATTCGACCAAAAAAAACTTCAACTGAATTTCGGTTGGTCCTTTTGAATTCAAATTTTTTTTCAATTTGAAATTCAACCCTTGATAAATATGCCCCTTAAATTTGACCCTTGAAAGATCTGCCCTCGTCAATGTCGCCAAACGAGGTGGCCGATATCGGGCTGATCCTAGGGCCCAATAATCGGATCGGAATGGATCTGATACGGGCGATCAAATTTTTATTTATGAAAATTTTCAAAAAAATAAACACTCATAAAATATGACATTACTTGAGTATTCTCTTGAGTATATCTGATGGGATTTTATAACCTGCCCGATCAAGAATTGGCCGACTTTCGATCATGGCCCCACACATGACTCAGTCTGTCGGCAGCTTTTTTCGGCCCATGTATGGGTGCCTTAAAGGGGAAGGAAACCTAGTCGGCGCAAACCCCCCACCCCCCCTCCCGTGTGTTGCCCACCCTCCCTACTCCCCCCTGGCCTACCCGTCCCGCTGGGCAAATGCCCCTAACTTGTTACTTACCCTTCTGCGCAGGTCCAGTCCAGGGAGTTCAACGACGACATCTTCTTCCATGCGATCTTCTTCCTGCTGTAAACGGCGCATGCGCAGTAGGATCATTGCGTGACTTTTGGCGCATGCGCAGTAGATACGTACCGGCGAAATGATCCTACTGCGCATGCGCCAAAACGCCGTTCACAGCAGGAAGAAGATCGCGTGGAAGAAGATGTCGTCGGTGAACTCCCTGGACTGGACCTGCGCAGAAGGGTAAGTAACAAGTTAGGGGCATTTGCCCAGCGGGACGGGTAGGCCAGGGCCAGGGGGGAGGGAGGGTGGGCAACAAACGGGGGGGGGGTGGGGGTTTGAGCTGACTAGGTTTCCTTCCCCTTTAAGTCTGTTTAAAAGAAAAAAAAAGTAAAACATTTGTAGGGAATCCGTGCAAAATCATTGCACTTATCCCTGTAAGGGCAGAGAGCCTGTGTCTGTGTGCTGTAAGCTGTTACCTAGCAACCAGCTATTCAGTGCAGTAGGAAGTGACACAGCAGCTAAGGAGTGGCAGGCAGGAAAAGGAAGTCACAGAGACTGGAAAAAGAAGAAAGCCTGGCATAGAGAGCCGCATGGTGGACAGAGAAGGAAGCAAGAGAGAGCTGCTGGTGGGACCAGAGAGCTGAGAGGCTGCATGTATTAGGTGCCCATTTATTTTATATAAACTGTTATTTAGTTTAACCAATAGTGTGTGTGTTATTACTGTATTCCTAGTGGGGCCAACAGTAGGTCATTCCCGGATCCCACTAGGTGGAGGCACCAGTAAGTACCAGGTACCCAGTCTCTCCCAATACCACTGCGGAGTGGCTCAGGTTTGTCCCGTGTCATCAGGTAAGCGCCACACGTGGAGTGTAACACGGACAACAGGGTGTCGAAAGGGTTACACATTTAAACATCAAACAAACCCAATGGGATTGTCTTGCCGTTAGTAAAGGTAAATTATGGCTTAGTTGGGAGAAAGTGTAAGCAGGGGCAGAACTATAGAAGAACTAAACCCTGGGGCTGCAGGGGACACAAGTGGTACAGGGGAGGCCCAAATAATGGGCAATTGCAACTAAACAGGACAACCTCTGGATATGGTGGGGACCCAACAACGAACTTGCCCTGCGCCACAGAGTAAAACATGTTTTTTTCAAAATGCATCAGGGAATAGTGCTGCTCCAGCAGAATTCTCAACTGAAATCCATTTCTCAAAAGAGCAAACAGATTTTTTTATATTCAATTTTGAAATCTGACATGGGGCTAGACATATTGTTTCCCAGCTGCCTCCAGTCATGTGACTTGTCTCTGATAAACTTCAATAACTTTACTGCTCTACTGCAAGTTTGAGTGATATCACCCCCCCCCCAGCAGCCTAACAACAGAACAATGGGAAGGTAACCAGATAACAGCTCCCTAACACAAGATAACAGCTCCCTGGAACATCTAAGAACAGCACTTAATAGTAAAAGCCAAGTCCCACTGAGACTGAATCAGTTACATTAAGTAGGAGAAATAACAGCCTGCCAGAATGTAATGCCATCCTAAAGTGCAGGCACAAGTCACATGACTGGGGCACATGGCAAACTGACAAAATGTCTAGCCCCATGTCAGATTTCAAAATTGAATATAAATAAAAATCTGTTTGCTCTTTTGAGAAATGGATTTCAGTGCAGAATTCTGCTGGAGCAGCACTATTAATTGATTCATTTTGAAAGAAACATGTTTCCCATGACAGTATCCCTTTAAGAACCAGGTTTAGAACAAAAACAATTTCAGGTTTCGTGATATATTTTTTTTTTAGATTTTAAAGCTGGAAAGAGTCAGAAGAAAAAGGTGAATAAGAAAAAAAGAGAAAAAAAGAGAAAAAAAGAAGGCCATTTGACAAGTTGCTTGGAATAACCCATTCTATATTATATACTAAGGGGCAGATTAATCAAAGGTCGAGGTGAATTTTATAATGAAAAAAAAATTTGAAATTCAAGCTAATTTTTGTGTACTTCTACTAGGGAATAGTCCAAATTCTATTTGAATTTGAAAAAAATTGGAATTACGAAATGTATCATGTACTGTCTCTTTAAAAATTCAACTTTGACCATTCACCATCTAAAACCTGCTATTTTAGCCTGTGGGGGACTTCCTAGAACCTATTTGGAGTCAATTGGTGTACTTTAAAAAATCAAAGTTTTTTTTTTGGGAAACATTTCTAATCGAATTCGAGCAAAATTGCTATTCTTTCGATTCGTATGATTCGAATTTGGCCTAATGTAGACCTAGTCGAAACCGGGAAAACAAAGATATCAGTGCAGCAGAATTGAACAAATGCAAAGCCTAAGGCATTTTGTCCATTTCTGATTTTAAATTCAAACAGTATTTGACTGGGCCTTTGAAGGTCCAACAGGCAACCTTACATCCATGGCTCACTCTGTGCTAAGAGTAGATTTATCAAGGTTCGAGTTGTGTTTCCCATGAAAAAAAACCTTGAATTTTTAGAGTTAAAAAAAAAATAGAATTTTTTGAGATTTATTATACCCCAACCAGGGAAATACCTCGAATCCAAAAATACACCATCTAAAACCTGTGGAGGTCACACAGGAGTCAATGGCAGAGGTCCCCTGAACCAGTTGAAGATGTTACTAGCCTTCAGGATGTTTGAGCTTTGTGTTTTGCCCAAAAACTCAAAAAATGTAAGTGATTCCAGTTTTTTTTTGTCGAACACTTGATCAATTTGAGTTTTTTCTTAAATTAGAAAGCATTCGAGTTGTGAGTTCATTCGAAGTAAAAAAACTCTAAAATTCGACCTTTGATATCTAACCACCTAAATGTATCATGTATCTGCAGTGTTGGACTGGGACACCAGGGACCCACACAAAAACGAGACCCACTCTCTGTACTATTATTCTTAATCTCCTCACTCAACCTCTATTCTCCTAGGGGCAATTTCACTAACCTCCGAAAATTCGCCAGCGTCGGCTCTGCTCACAGCGCAACACTTGGGCAGGCGTAGATTCTCCACGACAACGCTAATTCACTAAAATCCAAAGTTGCGTCCAGGTCATCGAATGCTGGCGAGTTGCGCTAGCATTACTGCGCCAGGCAAAGCGAACATGCGTCAGCGTTGCCTAATTTTCATATGGCAGGAAGTTAAAGTTGAATTGACGTATATGTTGCAGCAAATACATTACACTACACAAGCCTGGGAAACCTAAATAAAATAAAATAGAGTTGTTATATTGCCCTACACATGAGCCAGTGTATAGTTTATGTGCCATATGTTGTAGGCTCTTTTGCAGCCTCTCACCCTGAAAAAAGGAAAAGACACCAGCGTTCTTTGGGAGGGCAAATCTGGCGCAAGAGGTAACGTTCAGTAAAATCCGCATCTTAGTGAATTTGGGTAGTTACGTCCATTTGCCAGAGTGCAACTTCGCCAGGCGTTAGGGAGTGAAGTACCGCTAGAGTCTATCTCCTTCGCTAGTGTTAGTCACTTCGCCCTTCAGTAAATTTGCCCCCTAGTCTCTTTTCTTTACATACTATTATTCTATATTATTATTCTATATAGCCTCATTTTTTACTCATAGAAATAGGGAATGGCCTTAAAATTGGCCAAATGTTTAGCAGCACGAGGGGCCACTGACCCCGGGAGTTGTCCTGGTATCCAGGTTGGGCCAGTCTGACACTGAGTATCTGTATGTCACAATTCTGCCATATAAATAAATTCTCCTTGTGCTACAGGCCTTAGTTTCAAGTACCATGTTGACAAATACATTTAACTTTTAGTATGATGTAGAGAGTGATATTCTGAGACAATTTGCAATTGGTTTTCATTTTTTATTATCTGTGGGTTTTTGTGGAGTTATTTAGCTTTTTATTCAGCGGCTCTCTAGATTGCACTTTCAGTAATCCGGTAGCCAGGGTTCACATTCCCCTAGCAACAAAGCACTGATTTGAATGAGAGACTGCAATAAGAATAGGAGAGGCCTGAATAGAAATATGTAATAAATAGTAGCAATACCAAATCTGTAGCCTTACAGAGCATTTGTTTTTTTAGATGGGGTCAGTGACCCCCCCCCTCCCATTACTGCTGTCCCCTATAGTATACAATATAAAATAGTTAGGCAAAAATGTATAACAGATCAGAACACTACTTCCTGCTTTTCAGCTCTCTAACTCCGAGTTAGTCAGCAAATTTAAAGGGATTGTTCACCTTCAACTTAACTGTTAGTATGATGTAGAGATTGATATTCTGAGACAATTTGCAATTGGTTTGCATTTTTGATTACTTTTGAGTTATTTAGCTTTTTATTCAGCTGCTCTCTGGTTTGCAATTTCAGCAATCTGGTTGCTAGGGTCCTAATTACTTTAGCAACCATGCATTGATTTGAATAAGAGACTGATATATGATTAGGAGAGGGCCTCAACAGAAACAAGAGTAATAAAAAGTAGCAATAACAATAAATGTGTAGTCTTTCAGAGCATTTGTTTTATAGATGGGGTCAGTATTGCCCATTTGAAAGCTGGAAGGCAAAAATTCAAGAACTGTAAACAATAAATAATGAAGACCAACTGAAAAGTTGCTTAGAATTGGCCATTCTATAACATGGGACATAACTGATCAGTGAGTTTGCAATTGATCCTCTGCATTCAGCTCAGATTCAAAAGCAACAGATATGACCCATGTGGTTCCTCCTCAAGTTCTTGCAGTAACGTAACTAGAGGGGGGCAGGCCCTGGCGCGGGACATGCAGCCAGGCCCCCCTCCGTATGCCCGGAACCTCTTGGAATTATGAAGAAGTCCCTGGCCCAATCGCACCCCCTGCTCCGCCAGTAGTTACGCCACTGAGTTTTTGATTGGTTACCAGGGAGTAACCAATCAATGGAAACCAAGAAAATTGAAAAGCAGGAAGTAGTGTTCTGGTTATTATGTTAGACATCCAGTCACTCCAGCCTTCGTCCAGTCACTTACTTGTCTTCGTATTTAGAGGAGTTGAGGTGAAACTGGATGTCACTGCTTTGATTGTTATTTCTTCCACATTTCTCGCCAAACTCATAGGCTTCCACCTTATACGAATAGTTCATCTCCAGTGCTTCATTAGCATCACAATTCTGCCTGCAAGAGAAAGAGGGCATTTGAGAATAATATAATTCCTGCCCTTGTACAAAATAATTTCAAGACTTGCCTAATAGGTATAGGATCCGAATTACGGAAAGGCTGCCTCCCATAGACTCTATTTTATCTAAACCCACATTTTTAAAAATGATTTCCTTTTTCCCTGTAATAATTAAACTTGTATCTTGTACTTGATCCAAATTAAGATATAATTGGGGTTATTTAATGTTTACATGATTTTCTAGTAGACATACTATCCTCAATTTGCATATGCAAATTAGGATTCAGAATCTACCGTATCTTTTACAAAGGATTCAGGGGTTCGGCTAAATCCAAAATAGTGGATTCGGTGCATCCCTAATTTAATTTGGGACCCCAAACTATGTCACAACACCATTCACATAATCTTGAAACTTGGCTTGAATCTCAAGAAATTCAGAATTTTCAGAATCCACCCCAAATGCAAATGGAATTGTTTTCAATAGATGCTCATTACTCGGCCAACTATGATCTTTTCTTTGCTCAAATGTAAACAGTGTTACATAACGAATCGTTACAATTAAAACCCGGGGACAAGGTCAATAAAAGGCACCGACTCATTTAGCTGATCAATATAATTAAGCAGTAATGAAGGAATAAGGTTATTACATGTAAATGTTAGGCAGGCTAATTAAGCAGAAGTTCTGATCTGCTGCCAGTAGACATCTGCCATATTCATATCATTAAAGGGGAACTCCAGCTTCCAAACCAAAATTTGATACAGAGGCCACATAACACAAAAAACCCCTAATATACCCATCACCGTTACCTGTTTCTTCAAAAAGTATGAATAAATGCGATTTTCTATGCTGAAATCCAGCTGTGTAACAGTTCTTCTCTTTCTGCATCATTTAAAATCCTGGCAGGGAAGGAGGGACTAAACACTGATGTTACAAATTGTAACAATTTCTCCACAGCTTACAGACAGCATGCAGAAACTACGTAACCCACAATGCATTGTACTCGGATCTTCCTTTCCTCATTGAAATCACGTGTGCAGGGAATTGTGGGGTTTGGAGGATGCAGGCTGAGGATAGATGGCTAATGAAACAAAGTAACAGTAGTCAGCCAGCTCAGCAAAGTAGTCAGACTGATCAGCAGGAGAGCAGAGGGCTAGGCTTAGGGAACTGTTCCAAATTATTATAAATCATGAAAAATCTGCATATATTTTAATTGATGTATACAGCAACGTTGCTTGAAATTATGTTTACTTTTCAAAAAGGTTATGTTTTTGAGGAGTTCCCCTTTAATGACTCATCAGCAGGGTCGGACTGGGCCAGCGGGACATCAGGAAAAAAACCCAGTGGGCCCCTGCCAGTTCAGACCTGCTCCCCCAGAAAAGAGAGCTGCGGTACATATTCTGCGCATCTTCGGCAAACGGCGCATTTGAGAAGGTAGGCAGGGGGCTGGTGTTCAGGAGGGGGGCCCTGTGACATCGGCCCCAGTAGGCCCGGGCCCCCCAGTACCAGGGGCGATTCTGGCTATAATGCCGCCTGAGGCGGCCTTCTTTCGCCCACCCCTCCCCACGGCACTAACCTTTATAGCGCCAGAGAGGGCAGGGGCGGTCCACGACGCTTAGTGCAGAGAGCGCAATAGCGCTCTCTGCACTAGAAGAGCCGAATTTCCGGTTTGAAAACCGGAAACTCGGCTCTTAGTTACCAGGAGCGGCATTTTTGCCGCCCCTGGCAACCAGGGGGGCGCTGCCGCCTGAGGCGAGTGTCTCAACTAGCCTCATTGGTGGAGCGCCCCTGCCCAGTACGACCCTGCTCGTCAGTAGCCCTATTCTGATTACTAAAGGAACCCCCCTATCTTTCAGTTGTAGCCCTACAACCCAGGAATGGAACAGGAAGAGAATGGGAACAACCACAATACATGCAGACTACAATGGAGTTGCCCTCAAGATGCTCATGTACTGGATCTATTTCTGGAAATAAATAGTTTGCTGTTCTGATGTACTTGACTTGATCGCAATGTAGGCACCTTTGATTTAAATGGTCCATGAAGGACTCATACTTTGACCTCTATCTGCTGAGGTAGGCAACACAAAACTTGGAATTGGGTCTCTATTGTGTTTCATAAGAATTGCTTGGATGAGAGTATCTAAGAGAGTCTAAGTCTTTGCCACTGAAAATAAAAGTGTCGTTGAGCCCATGTGTCACTACTGGAACTGTTAAAGGGGTGTTCACCTTTAAGTTAACTTTTATTATTTTATTAAATATTTTCAATTATTTGCCTTCTTCTTCTGACTCTTTCCAGCTTTCTAATTGGCAGGGTCACTGACCCCCATCTGATAACAAATGCCCTGTAAGGCTACAAATGTATTGTCATTGCTACTTTTTACTACTCATCTTTCTATTCAGGCCTCTCATATTTATATTCCAGTTTCTTATTCAAATCTGTGGATGTTTGCTAGGGTCATTTGGGCCCAAGAAAATTTCAAACTGGACACCTGCTGAATAAAAAGCTAAATAACTCAAAAATCACAAAGAATAAAAAATGAAAACCAAATGCAAGTTGTCTCAGAATATCAGTCTCTACACCAGTAGACCTTTAACTGGTGATCAGTAGATCTCAAGACAATGAAAAAGTTGAGTTTTTTATTTTTAACCGAAAATGTAAATTTTGAATAAAAATAACCTTAAAACTCAAATTTTTCAGCATAAATACAACTGGACCTTAAGTAAATCTTCCCCAAAATATCGATATACAACATTTTTTATATAGTTGTGCAGGTGGTTACAAAAAGTCCAATTCTAGTGTTTGGATTAGAGGAAGATCTATTTCCTACCAATAACATAAGCTCACTGGTAAGATCCTCATGTGCTACCGGTTATAAGAAATCCCAAATAATGTTCTGGATAGCCCCCTCCTACACATCAGTTCATTCATTAATACGCTTGGGAAACCAAGTAAATAACAGAAGACTCAATTAGATGTAACTCTTAATATTGGCAAATCATTTTGTGCCTCATCCCTTACATATACCTATACCAAAAAAGAAAATAAATTGCTTCAAATGCTAGCGTCTGATTGGTCAGGCCCATGAACCTACTGATGGGACAAATATTTCAAATTGAGGGTTGGAAAAAAAAGAATGTTCCAAAACATTTGACTTTAAAAATCGCTAATCATTTGCTAAAAGACAACAAGGTTTTAAAACACACTGCCATTTCCCCAAATCTTTTCATTTAATGCAGGAATTTCTCAAAATGCTAGTGCAATAGCAGAAGTTGCAAAGTAGTGCCACATTTACATACACAGGTATATGTAACACCAAGGTATTTTAAGTCTGGTAATTATTTGCCCATTATAGCTGCATCAATAAATAGCGAATTTGGCCTTTAAAAGTGAAATGTTTCCGTTTAAGAGCGACAGGTTGCTGGAGTGAGCAGTTGTATGACATCACAGTGAGGCACCTCCAGCATGCACAGAATGTCATGTGACTTCACGTGACATCATAATGAGAAAAACCAACTTTATCCAGTTGGTAAAGCAACTGCGTAGAGAGAGCACAAGTTGAGGGAGATGGGTGTATTTTTTTCTTCGCCGAATGGCTCCTCGGAGCAGATTTCGGAAATACATTCTCCTGATATTTGTACGACTCATGAACCTTCTGAAAACTCTTCAATCAATTCTCAGACTCGTGAGAATCCTTCTGTGGCTTGTCCGACTGATGCGGATCTTGGGGTGACTCAACCAGATCTTGAACGTCTGTCTGTTGTCGATCCATATTGGGAGGTGCTGGACCCCAAACCTGATATCCACGCCCTATTCCATGAATATAATAGGAAGTTCTTTCGTGGACAGTTGCCTCCAATTGACCTTAAATGGAGCAACAGGTTAAGCTTGTAAGTCAGAAACGAATGTGCTTTGTTGTTTATAGACCTTGGGGGACAATCTGTATCACGGTCACTACTATACAGCTTCACACCCCAACTTTACTAGCCTGGTAAGATGCACAGGAGGTAGAGATATGTATGTGCAAGAGCTGGAGCGCTGTTAGTTTTCTGTTAAATGCTCATATGCACTCGCTCCATGCATTAGTCTGTCATTATCTGCCTTCTGCAAAGCAAATCTACTAACAAGGGCACAACAAGTACCTACATACTGGCTGTACAGGGCAGGGACTGGAACAAGACAAGTACAGTAACATATAAATAGTGTTTATTCTCAAATCTGCATGATTTTCTTTTTCAGAAATGCTGGATATTTCAAATGTGAGGCTATCAGCAGAAGATGCAGCATTCGACTGAACAAGCCTCTCCTTGATTTACGGTCAAGGAAAGATACAGTGGAAGTAAGTTGTGTCTTTTTGTTGTGTCTTTTTGTAGTAACTGTCAGCAGTCCGTTTCTCTACATGCAGGATTGAATTCTTACAGTTAGCTCTGATCAGTCATTACTCTGTGTTGCTTTAGATCATGTATCTGAGCCAAATTCCAGACATCTCCTGCTACAATAGTCAATAAGAGTTAAAAGGAGATAGGGAACCAATTCTGTCTTTATTTTTGGGTCTCAAAGTGGAATGTCAGATTCAGTCTGGGTCCTATTAAACAGCAGGTTAAGAAACCCTATATTATATGATGGGAATGTTCTCCTGCTGACACAGCAGCCCCATGGCACAAGTCAGTTGATGTTTAAGATCAACGTTTCTCATTCCTTTTCTCCTGACCTGATGCCACAAAATGGTTTAGTAGAGGAGACTCACAATTTAAAATAAAGACAGATGTGAACCGCTCAAATATGTTTCCCTTTCTGTTATTCCCTTATGGAATTAGATATATTTGTGCATGTGAATAGAGTTCCATACAAAGATGTGATGTATTTTCTATACATGACGACAGAACAAGTAATATTGGGGCTGTTTCTCCCCCTACAGACGCTCCTGCATGAAATGATCCACTACTACCAGCGTATCAATGGTACCCGCATCTTAGACCATGGGCCGGAATTTCAGTATCACATGGAGCGTATCAATAGAGAAAGTGGAGCAGATGTTACGGTAAGTGTTTTCAGACATTAAATCATTCCGATAAAATCCAAACAAGTATTTTACATGAGAAATTCTCCATCAGCTGGGAGTAGGATGGTAAAGAAAAATTTCAGTTTAGCATTTTGCTTCTGGACGAAGGTAAAGTGCCCCAAAATTCCTATAAAGCTCTTGTTCTGCTGCTTGTTTATAATAAATAGTTATTGGACTTTACCTTACTGCTGAGTTATATTCAGTTGAATAATCTAGATCAGTACTGCCCACATTAAAGGGGGCCTATATATCAGAGTATATTCAAATTTAAAGGAGTTTAGAAAAAAACAACTCGCATTAATTCGAAATTTGACCCTTGATAAATGTGCCTCTAAATGTTGCAAAATCGTAACGGTTCAGAATCTGCACCTGAATTACTGAGCCGCCAGACTCAAACATCAGAGACAGGGACATTCAACTTTGATTTTGGAAAAACTGTAAAAAATGGAAAGTGATTGAAAGAAAGTCTTTATTTCTGGGGAACAATCTGAAAAAATTTAACTGAAAAAAGTTTCTGAAAGGTGAACAATCCCTTTAAAATGATGACACCATTAGTGATGTGCAGCTCGCCCGATACCCGCGGGTCGGGCAGCTATGACCCGACCTCACACTCTTCTTCGCGGGTGGTCACCGTCAAATGCCGGCTTCCGGGTTCTTCTTTTATAGACGCTGCACCTGCTCGCTCCACCCCTTTTGTGATGCAATCGGCGGGGCGGGTCTATAAAAGGAACCCGGAAGTCGGGCTCGGGCCGGCGTGGGTGGTGGGAGGGCGGGTGTGGGTTGGAGAAATACCGACCCACACATCACTAGACACCATGTACATTAATCAATGGCACCCACAGGCAGGATGAAAGGCAGAAATATTCCTAAAAGGCCACAGAGTCCTCCATATTGTTACATGTAACCACTGGCTCTCCAGCCCTAATCATGTGCGATTGTACGATTATATTCTACCTGCTGAATCCCCAGTTTCAGGTTTCGTAATATTTCTCTTGTTATTTTATAGATCGATCATGATTTCTATGATGAATACGAGTCACTGAAGCGCCACAGTTGGAGATGCAATGGCCCCTGTGCACAAGTAGTGAGACGGGTAATGGACAGGACTCCGTATTCCAAGGGGCACAAGCGCGAATGTGGAGGAGAGTTTATAAAGATCCAAGAGCCTGACGATAGTCCTCCAAACAAGAGAATGAGATTGGACCAATAACGTCACTTTGGGAATATTATAGAGACTTTGTCCTTGGCTAATATGCTGCTAACAACTGTTTTGCCAGAATATAAGGCAGTGGCACAAAAATGGCCCAGTTCTCAGCTGCTGAAAAGAAAAGGCTGATATCCAGATAGGCCTCATGACTGACTATTGCCATGGGCAGTGCATTGTGCCAAAAATGTGCCAAGAAAATGACAATGACAAGCAGCCATAAGATAATTATTGACTAATTTATATGAGGCATGGGCCCAGTGCAAGCAAGAAGAGCAAAACTTGCTGCTGAACTGGCCAGTAGAAGGGATACAAGTTGGATACTGTGACTATTCCAATGGATATAGAAATCACATCAAGAGTCACACAGAGTCTAAACAAGGAACAGACACAACTGAATGGAATAGTATCCCTGATGCCCCTTCTTGCCTACAGCACTTGGCACAGCGTTGAACTATGGAAAATGAAATACTATCCAGACATAACCTGCGAGAAGTTAATGTAGCGGATAGATCAGTGAATTACATTTTCACCATCCTTTAATGTAAAAAATATCTTTCTGTATTTAATTTTACAATATACTTTTTTAACAAACAATCAATGTTCTGCTTTCATTTATCTGGAATGATTGTGACATTAACTAGTGTGGTTTATGCACAAATTATAAGTCCATCATCCTGGGTAAGAGCACTGGGGAGCTTTCAGTCCCCAGTGCTCCTTAGGATGGGGTTGGGCAACAAGTCGCCCCTGAAATTTTGCTGCCCTAGGCCCTGGCCTTTTTGGCGTTGCCACAAATCCAGGCATAAAATTGGTTATTTTACACAGGGACTAAGTTTTACCTGCAACCTACAGTACATGCTGCCTTCAAGGTTACAACTCCCAAACTTAGTTGCCCTTTTATTGGCCACCAGTTGGACAACTGCTGGAAAGGGTTGGAGCTACAACATAGAGCTGGCCACTGCTTCTGTATAAATTATAACAAACAAGGGAAAGTTGTGCTCACCACTCATTTTTAAAACCATTAAACAGGGGGTACAATGAGGCTGTGACCACAAAATTCATTATATGTGTGTGTGTGTGTGTGTGTGTGTGTGTGTGTATATATATATATCTAGTCCTGTAAGTGCACTCTTAACCAAAAAACAGCAACTGCCTGGGCACTGGTCAAAACCATAATACATAAATTAACATACATTTTATTTCAAAATTTCGCCTCCATCACTCGGCCCGTCTTCCTAAAGACGGCACAAGTGATGGAGCCGAAACTTTGAAATAAAATTCAATCCTGATATTTCACTTAAGAAATCCTTGGAGTGCGGTTATTTTTGGTGATATATATATACGTATACTGTATATCCATATCCATACACACACTTACCCTAGTAACCAGGAAGTAACAGAGAGTGGAATTAGAATATTGGGGCCTAAACAAGAGCAAAAGTAACAGTAATTATAAAATTGTACTAGAAATGCACCAAATCGACTATTTTGGATTCAATCAAACACCTGAATCCTTCATGGAAGATATGACCAATAAAGAACCAAATCCTAATTTGCATATGCAAATCAGGAACGTTAAGTGGAAAAGAGAAGGTGTGGCTAAAAAATGTTCTACTTCCTTGTTTTGTGACAAAAAGTCACATGATTTTAAGGATGTGGATGAATCCGAATCCTGCTGAGATAGGCAGAATTCTAGCTGAATACCGAAGTGAATCTGGATTTGGTGCATCCCTAAATTAACACAATAGGGATAATTACGATGAGAGTTGCCCCATGTTAAAATGAAACCTGCTGTAATATACACGTTAAAGTAATAAGTGATATGATACCGTATCTGCTGAGCTGTTTGATCCAACGTCCTTTTCAGAAGTTCTTGAACATTTCAGATCAGGTCCACCTCCTAAATGAGGCAAAAATATTTGGTTATCCTTAAATAAAAGTCTTTCTACCTCCTCCACCCCTCCAAACAATAAGAATCATCTGCTTTCGGGTAACAATCAGAGTAAGCCAATATCTGTTGAATCTGAAAGCCAAGTCTTCATGCAAACAGGACTGGATAATGGGTCAGCCCACACTCACACTTCTACACTTGTATAAACCTTACATGGAATCAGGGGCCCTCCCCAAATTGCCAACCAGGAGAAGGGGTCCTTATTACTTGTCTCACTCACTGTATAAAAGATGTATTTTGGGTTGCCCAGACCATGTGCAGCTTCCTTACAGCCTCTGCAGCTTCCTTACAGACTCTGCCCCCAAAATCTCACCAACCACTCATTTAGGGTCTAAGTTAGAATACAGCGGATCCTATGCAGGAATCAAAGGGGAGAGTTTACCCAAATCAGGTACTTCCAGCCTGGGACCCCTTAGCAAGTGTTGAACTACAACTCATCATGTCATCCTTATACTGAAAATATCTTACAACTTGTACTTAATATACAGTCTTTAGTACTTCTATGTATCCCTCACCCCCCTCCCCAGGGGCCCACCAGATGCTGCCGGACTGGGCAAACAGCTCATTTCCCTTATCCTAAAACAGATGCTGCATCTGGGAGTCTCTCTTCGCTATAACATACCATACAAATAATGAGGCCCCAAGGCCAGAGATACAAGAGACTCCACTCTGTTCCTGCTCCACCTACAGTTACATTAGCACCTGCCACTAATACCATTGCCCATTGCCCAACCACCACTATTGGGTGGAAGTGGTGCAGCGTCCAGTTGCTAAGAGACAGGGAGCCAATTGAGTAAAGGTGTGGGAGGGTCTTCTGGCCAAATGTCACAACCCATCTACAAATGTTTCGCTGCGTCCCACTGAGACTGAGTAAATAACTGCAAAGATCTGAGTAGTTGTGGGAAATCTGGAGAGCGAGTACGATCACGGTTAAATCTGTGCACCCCTCACACTAACGTCTCCTCAGTCCACCACACTTTTTCTTCATGCCGGTTCCCCAATCAGATCCATGTTCCTATTAAGCTCCGCCCTCCCCGTATAAAAACGCTTGTTTTGTCACTAAGTCTAGATGCGGGACAGTATGACGGTGTGTTTGTATGTGAGTGTTGGGATGTAAAACACACCTCAGTGGATACAGGCGGGGGCCGTACGTGGGCCAAAATGGGAACAAAGGGGTTACAGGCAGGGGCCGAGGTTTCCATTACCGGGTACAACGAGGAGCCCCTATAGGAATCTCAGGAATCCATCAGTGTAAAAAAAGCAGGGCCCCAGGAAGTTCATAGCGGCCATTAGTGGGCAGGAGATATATTTAGGGGCTACAAATTCTAAATATACACTGACAACCCTCCATCTGCCATTGTGCTTCAAGTCTCTACACTGGGTGCTGGGAGTTACAAGATGGCTGGGAGTTAGTGAATCCTGGGAGTTACAGGATGGCTGGGAGTTACAGGATTGCTTGGAGTTAGTGGACACTGGAAGATACAGGATGGCTGGGAGTTAGCGGCTGCTGGGAGTTACAGGATGGCTGGGAGTTACAGGATGGCAGGGAGTTAGCGGATGGCTGGGAGTTAGCGGATGGCTGGGAGTTACAGGATGGCTAGGACTAAGGGGATGCTGTGAGTTACACGAAGGTTGGGAGTTAGCGGATGCTGGGAGTTAGTGGATGCTGGAAGTTAGCGGATGCTGGAAGTTACAGGATGGCTGGGAGTTAGTGGATGCTGGGAGTTACAGGGTGGCTGGGAGTTAGTGAATGCTTGGAGTTACAGGATGGATGCTGGAAGTTAGCGGTCACTGGGAGTTACAGGATGGCTGGGAATTAGCAGAGGCCGAGAGTTACAGGACGGCTCGGAGTTACAGGATGGCTGGGAGAAAGTGGATGCTGCGAGTTAGCGGATGCTGCGAGTTACAGGATGGCTGGGAGTTAGTGGATGCTGGGAGTAACAGGATAGCTGGGAGTTAGCAGATGATGGGAGTTACAGGATGGCTGGGAGTTAGTGGACTTGGAACTTACAGAATGGATGGGAGTTACAGGATGGCTGGGAGTTAGCGGATGCTGGGAGTTACAGGATGGCTGGGAGTTACAGGATGGCTGGGAGTTACAGGATGGCTGGTTAGTACAACTACAGTGGGGTTGCTGTAAATTGGAAGTCCCTGATTTAGGAAACCTCCTCGAAGACAAGTGGCCAACATTTCCACTCTCCCCAGGGTCTCTCTCATCCAGCTCTGGCCCTGGGGCCCCACTATTTGCATTCTGTGAGGGTCCCATAATGGCGCTTGACCGTATAACTGCCCAAATGTGTAATAAAGATAAAACACAACAGATACAGCATCCTGATCCTGCCTCTAGGCAGGTATGGGACCTGTTGTCAAAATGCTGAGGACCTGGGGTTTTCCAGATAAGGGATCTTTCTGTCATTTGGATCTCCATACTTTAAGGGGCAGATTTATCAAGGGTTGAAGTGAATATATGAATTTTTAAATTCAAATTTTCAAGGTTTTTTTTTTAGTAGAATTCGGCTAGGCAATAGTTAAAATTTGATTCAAATTTAAAAAAAAAAAAAGATTCTAATTAGATTTTTTAAATTATCATGTGCTGGCCCTTTAAGAATTCGAATTTGACTTTGCCACCTTAAACCTGCCGAATTGTTGTTATAGCCTATGGGGGACGTACTGGGATCAATTTGCAGTTGTTTGCAGCCTTCATGGTTTATTTATTTTTTTAGAGAAAAAAACTCGAATCAAATTCGTTTCGAGTTTGCGGGTTGATCCCATTCACCCGAGTTTGAAAAACTCTCATTTTTTTTGATACATTTCAACTGATCGTTTTTTATTCGAAATTCGAGTTTATGGGAGTTTTTACAAACTCCCATGAACTCTTAGCCTATGGGTGACCTCCTAGAACTTATTTGGAGTCAATTGGTGGGAAAAACATTGAACCAAATTCGATCAAATGCGCTATTCCTTCGATTCGTACGATTAAAATTCGGCCTATTCGATCGAAAACGGACCTATTCGACCAAAAAAAACTTCAACTGAATTTCGGTTGGTCCTTTTGAATTTGAATTTTTTTTCAATTTGAAATTCAACCCTTGATAAATATGCCCCTTAAATTTGACCCTTGATAGATCTGCACTTTAAGGCGCCCATAGATGTAGAGATCCGCTCATCAATGTCGCCAAACGAGGTGGGCGATATCGGGCTGATCCTAGGGCCCAATAATCGGATGAGAATGGATCTGATACGGGCGGTCAAATTTTTATTTATGAAAATTTTCAAAAAAATAAACACTCATAAAATATGACATTACTTGAGTATTTGCCAATGGGATTTTATAACCTGCCAGATCAAGAATTGGCCGACTTTCGATCGTGGAAGCCTGTCAGATGGCCCCACACATGACTCAGTCTGTCGGCAGCTTTTTTCGGCCCGTGTATGGGGGGGCCTTAAGTCTGTTTAAAAGAAAAGAAAAGTAAAACATTTGTAGGGAATCCGTGCAAAATCATTGCACTTATCCCTGTAAGGCTGTTACCTAGCAACCAGCTATTCAGTGCAGTAGGAAGTGACACAGCAGCTAAGGAGTGGCAGGCAGGAAAAGGAAGTCACAGAGACTGGAAAAAGAAGAAAGCCTGGCATAGAGAGCCGCATGGTGGACAGAGAAGGAAGCAAGAGAGCTGCTGGTGGGACCAGAGAGCTGAGAGGCTGCATGTATTAGGTGCCCATTTATTTTATATAAACTGTTATTTAGTTTAACCAATAGTGTGTGTGTTATTACTGTATTCCTAGTGGGGCCAACCGTAGGTCATTCCCGGATCCCACTAGGTGGAGGCACCAGTAAGTACCAGGTACCCAGTCTCTCCCAATACCACTGCGGAGTGGCTCAGGTTTGTCCCGTGTCATCAGGTAAGCGCCACACGTGGAGTGTAACACGGACAACAGGGTGTCGAAAGGGTTACACATTTAAACATCAAACAAACCCAATGGGATTGTCTTGCCGTTAGTAAAGGTAAATTATCGCTTAGTTGGGAGAAAGTGTAAGCAGGGGCAGAACTATAGAAGAACTAAACCCTGGGGCTGCAGGGGACCCAAGTGGTACAGGGGAGGCCCAAATAATGGGCAATTTCAACAAAACAGGACAACCTCTGGATATGGTGGGGACCCAACAACGAACTTGCCCGAACTTCAATAACTTTACTGCTCTACTGCAAGTTTGAGTGATATCAACCCCCCCCAGCAGCCTAACAACAGAACAATGGGAAGGTAACCAAATAGCAGCTCCCTAACACAAGATAACAGCTGCCTGGAACATCTAAGAACAGCACTTAATAGTAAAAGCCAAGTCCCACTGAGACTGATTCAGTTACATTAAGTAGGAGAAATAACAGCCTGCCAGAATGTAATGCCATCCTAAAGTGCAGGCACAAGTCACATAACTGGGGCACATGGCAAACTGACAAAATGTCTAGCCCCATGTCAGATTTCAAAATTGAATATAAATAAAAATCTGTTTGCTCTTTTGAGAAATGGATTTCAGTGCAGAATTCTGCTGGAGCAGCACTATTAATTGATTCATTTTGAAAGAAACATGTTTCCCATGACAGTATTCCTTTAAGAACCAGGTTTAGAACAAAAACAATTTCAGGTTTCGTGATATTTTTTTTTTAGATTTTAAAGCTGGAAAGAGTCAGAAGAAAAAGGTAAATAAGAAAAAAAGAGAAAAAAAGAAGGCCATTTGACAAGTTGCTTGGAATTAACCATTCTATAATATACTAAGGGGCAGATTAATCAAAGGTCGAGGTGAATTTTCTAATGAAAAAAAAATTGAAATTCAAGCTAATTTTTGTGTACTTCTACTAGGGAATAGACCAAATTCTATTTGAATTTGAAAAAAATTGGAATTAAGAAATTTATCATGTACTGTCTCTTTAAAAATTCAACTTCGAACATTCACCATCTAAAACCTGCTATTTTAGCCTGTGGGTGACTTCCTAGAACCTATTTGGAGTCAATTGGTGTACTTTGAAAAATCAAAGTTTTTTTTGGGAAACATTTCTAATCGAATTCGATCAAATTTGCTATTCTTTCGATTCGTATGATTCGAATTTGGCCTAATGTAGACCTAGTCGATCGAAACCGGGAAAACAAAGATATCAGTGCAGCAGAATTGAACAAATGCAAAGCCTAAGGCATTTTGTCCATTTCTTATTTTAAATTCAAACAGTATTTGACTGGGCCCTTGAGGGTCCACCAGGGAACCTGACATTCATGGCTCACTCTGTGCTAAGAGTAGATTTATCAAGGTTCGAGTTGTGTTTCCCATGAAAAAAACCTTGAATTTTTAGAGTTAAAAAAAAATAGAATTTTTGGAGATTTATTATACCCCAACCAGGGAAATACCTCGAATCCAAAAATACACCATCTAAAACCTGTGGAGGTCACACAGGAGTCAATGGTCGAGGTCCCCTGAACCAGTTGAAGATGTTACTAGCCTTTATGATGTTTGAGCTTTGTGTTTTGCCCGAAAACTCAATAAATGTAAGTGATTCCAGTTTTTTTTTCGCCGAACACTTGATCAATTTGAGTTTTTTTGATTTTTTTCTTAAATTATAAAGCATTCGAGTTGTGAGTTCATTCGAAGTTAGAAAACTCTAAAATTCGACCTTTGATATCTAACCACCTAAATGTATCATGTATCTGCAGTGTTGGACTGGGACACCAGGGACCCACACAAAAACGAGACCCACTCTCTGTACTATTATTCTTAATCTCCTCACTCAACCTCTATTCTCTTAGGGGCAAATTCACTAACCTCCGAAAATTCGCCAGCGTCGGCTCTGCTAACAGCGCAACACTTTGGCAGGCGTAGATTCGCCAGGACAACGCTAATTCACTAAAATCCAAAGTTGCGTCCAGGTCGCCAAACGCTGGTGAAGTTGTGCTAGCATTACTGCGCCAAGCAAAGCGAAGATGCGCTATCGTTGCCTAATTTGCATACGGCGGGAAGTTAAAGTACAATCGACGTATATGTTGCAGCAAATACATTACACTACACAAGCCCGTGAAACCTTAATAAAATAAAATAGAGTTGTTATATTGCCCTACACATGAGCCCAGTGTATAGTTTATGTGCCATATGTTGTAGGCTCTTTTGCAGCCTCTCACCCTGAAAAAAGGAAAAGACACCAGCGTTTTTTGGGAGGGCAAATCTGGCGCAAAAGGTAACGTTCAGTAAAATCCGCATCTTAGTGAATTTGGTTAGTTACGTCCATTTACCAGAGTGCAACTTCGCAAGGCGTTAGGGAGTGAAGTACCGCTAGAGTCTATCTCCTTCGCTGGTGTTAGTCACTTCGCCCTTCAGTAAATTTGCCCCCTAGTCTCTTTTCTTTACATACTATTAGTCTATATTATTATTCTATATAGCCTCATTTTTTTCTCATAGAAATAGGGAATGGCCTTAAAATAGGCCAAATGTTTAGCAGCACGAGGGGCCACTGACCCCGGGAGTTGTCCTGGTATCCAGGTTGGGCCAGTCTGACACTGAGTATCTGTATGTCACAATTCTGCCATATAAATAAATTCTCCTTGTGCTACAGGCCTTAGTTTCAAGTACCATGTTGACAAATACATTTAACTTTTAGTATGATGTAGAGAGTGATATTCTGAGACAATTTGCAATTGGTTTTCATTTTTTATTATCTGTTGTTTTTGTGGAGTTATTTAGCTTTTTATTCAGCGGCTCTCTAGATTGCACTTTCAGTAATCCGGTAGCCAGGGTTCAAATACCCCTAGCAACAATGCACTGATTTGAATGAGAGACTGCAATAAGAGAGGCCTGAATAGAAATATGTAATAAATAGTAGCAATACCAAATCTGTAGCCTTACAGAGCATTTGTTTTTTTAGATGGGGTCAGTGACCCCCCCTCCCATTTCTGCTGTTCCCTATAGTATACAATATAAAATAGTTAGGCAAAAATGTATAACAGAACACTACTTCCTGCTTTTCAGCTCTCTAACTCCGAGTTAGTCAGCAAATTTAAAGGGATTGTTCACCTTCAAGTTAACTGTTAGTATGATGTAGAGATTGATATTCTGAGACAATTTGCAATTGGTTTGCATTTTTGATTACTTTTGAGTTATTTAGCTTTTTATTCAGCAGCTCTCTGGTTTGCAATTTCAGCAATCTGGTTGCTAGGGTCCTAATTACTTTAGCAACCATGCATTGATTTGAATAAGAGACTGATATATGATTAGGAGAGGGCCTCAACAGAAACAAGAGTAATAAAAAGTAGCAATAACAATAAATGTGTAGTCTTTCAGAGCATTTGTTTTATAGATGGGGTCAGTAACGCCCATTTGAAAGCTGGAAGGCAAAAAATTCAAGAACTGTAAACAATAAATAATGAAGACCAACTGAAAAGTTGCTTAGAATTGGCCATTCTATAACATGGGACATAACTGATCAGTGAGTTTGCAATTGATCCTCTGCATTCAGCTCAGATTCAAAAGCAACAGATATGACCCATGTGGTTCCTCCTCAAGTTCTTGCAGTAACGTAACTAGAGGGGGGCAGGCCCTGGCACGGGACATGCAGCCAGGCCCCCCTCCGTACGCCCAGAACCGCTTGGAATTATGAAGAAGTCCCTGGCCCAATCGCACCCCCTGCTCCGCCAGTAGTTACGCCACTGAGTTTTTGATTGGTTACCAGGGAGTAACCAATCAATGGAAACCAAGAAAATTGAAAAGCAGGAAGTAGTGTTCTGGTTATTATGTTAGACATCCAGTCACTCCAGCCTTCGTCCAGTCACTTACTTGTCTTCGTATTTAGAGGAGTTGAGGTGAAACTGGATGTCAGTGCTTTGATTGTTATTTCTTCCACATTTGTCGCCAAACTCATAGGCTTCCACCTTATACGAATAGTTCATCTCCAGTGCTTCATTAGCATCACAATTCTGCCTGCAAGAGAAAGAGGGCATTTGAGAATAATATAATTCCTGCCCTTGTACAAAATAATTTCAAGACTTGCCTAATAGGTATAGGATCCGAATTACGGAAAGGCTGCCTCCCATAGACTCTATTTTATCTAAATCCACATTTTTAAAAATGATTTCCTTTTTCCCTGTAATAATTAAACTTGTATCTTGTACTTGATCCAAATTAAGATATAATTGGGGTTATTTAATGTTTACATGATTTTCTAGTAGACATACTACCCTCAATTTGCATATGCAAATTAGGATTCAGAATCTACCGTATCTTTTACAAAGGATTCAGAGGTTCGGCTAAATCCAAAATAGTGGATTCGGTGCCTCCCTGATTTAATTTGGGACCCCAAAATATGTCACAGCACCATTCACATAATCTTGAAACTTGGCTTGAATCTCAAGAAATTCAGAATTTTCAGAATCCACCCCAGATGCAAATGGAATTGTATTTAATAGATGCTCATTACTCGGCCAACTATTATCTTTTCTTTGCTCAGATGTAAACAGTGTTGCATAACGAATCATTACAATTAAAACCCGGGGACAAGGTCAATAAAAGGCACCGACTCATTTAGCTGATCAATATAATTAAGCAGTAATGAAGGAATAAGGTTATTACATGTAAATGTTAGGCAGGCTAATTAAGCAGAAGTTCTGATCTGCTGCCAGTAGACATCTGCCATATTCATATCATTAAAGGGGAACTCCGGCTTCTAAACCAAAATTTGATAGAGGCCACATAACACAGAAAACCCTAATATATCCATCACCGTTACCTGTTTCTTCAAAAAGTATTAATAAATGCCATTTTCTGTGCTGAAATCCAGCTGTGTAACAGTTCTTCTCTTTCTGCATCATTTGAAATCCTGGCAGGGAAGGAGGGACTAAACACTGATGTTACAAATTGTAACAACTTCTCCACAGCTTACAGACAACATGCAGGAACTACATAACCCACAATGCATTGTACTCGGATCTTCCTTTCCTTATTGAAATCACGTGTGCAGGGAATTGTGGGGTTTGGAGGATGCAGGCTGAGGACAGATGGCTGTTGATACAAAGTAACAGTAGTCAGCCAGCTCAGCAAAGTAGTCAGACTGATCAGCAAGAGAGCAGGGAGCTAGGCTTAGGGAACTGTTCCAAATTATTATAAATCATGAAAAATCTGCATGTATTTTAATTGATGTATACTGCAAAGTTGCTTGAAATTATGTTTACTTTTCAAAAAGGTTATGTTTTTGAGGAGTTCCCCTTTAATGACTCATCAGCAGGGTCGGACTGGGCCAGCGGGACACCAGGAAAAAAACCCAGTGGGGCCCCTGCCAGCCCAGACCTGCTCCCACAGAAAAGAGAGCTGCGGTGCATATTCTGCGCATCTTCGGCACACAGCGCATTTGAGAAGGTAGGCAGGGGGCTGGTGTTCAGGAGGGGGCCCGGGACTGCCAGGAGGGGGGCCCTGTGACATCAGCCCCAGTAGGCCCCGGGCCCCCCAGTACGACCCTGCTCGTCAGTAGCCCTATTCTGATAACTAAAGGAACCCCCCTATCCTTCAGTTAAACCCAGGAATGGAACAGGAAGAGAATGGGAACAACCACAATACATGCAGACTACAATGGAGTTGCCCTCAAGATGCTCATGTACTGGATCTGTTTCTGGAAATAAATGGTGTGTTGTTCTGATGTACTTGACTTGATCGCAATGTAGGCACCTTTGCTTTAAATGGTCCATGAAAGACTCATACTTTGACCTCTATATGCTGAGATAGGCAACAAAAAACTTGGAATTAGGTCTCTATTGTGTTTCATGAGAATTGCTTGGATGAGTGCATCTGCGAGTCTAAGTCTTTGCCACTGAAAATAAAAGTGTCGTTGAGCCCATTTGTCACTAATGGAACTGTTAAAGGGGTGTTCACCTTTAAGTTAACTTTTATTTATTATATATTTTCAATTATTTGCCTTCTTCTTCTGACTCTTTCCAGCTTTCTAATTGGCACGGTCACTGACCCCCATCTAATAACAAATTCTCTGTAAGGCTACAGATGTATTGTCATTGCTACTTTTACTACTCATCGTTCTATTCAGGCCTCTCATATTAATATTCCAGTCTCTTATTCAAATCTGTGGATGTTTGCTAGGGTCATTTGGGCCTTGGAATATTTCAAACTGGACACCTGCTGAATAAAAAGCTAAATAGCTCAAAAATCACAAAGAATAAAAAATGAAAACCAAACGCAAGTTGTCTCAGAATATCAGTCTCTACACCAGTAGACCTTTAGCTGGTGATCAGTAGATCTCAAGACAATGAAAAAGTTGAGTTTTTTATTTTTAACCGAAAATTTTAATTTTGAATAAAAATAACCTTAAAACTCAAATTTTTCAGCATAAATACAACTGAACCTTAAGTAAATCTGCCCTAAATATCGATATACAAGATTTTTTATATAGTTGTGCAGGTGGTTACAAAAAGTCCAATTCTAGTGTTTGGATTAGAGGAAGATCTATTTCCTACCAATAACATAAGCTCACTGGTAAGATCCTCATGTGCTACCGGTTATAAGAAATCCCAAATAATGTTCTGGATAGCCCCCTCCTACACATCAGTTCATTCATTAATAAGTTCCTCCCCTTTAATGCACTTGTTTATGAAGCTGCTGGGAAACCAAGTAAATAACAGAAGACTCAATTAGATGTAAGTCTTAATATTGGCAAATCATTTTCTGCCTCATCCCTTACATATACCTATACCAAAAAAGAAAAAAAATAGCTTCAAATGCTAGCGTCTGATTGGTCAGGCCCATGAACCTACTGATGGGACAAATATTTCAAATTGAGGGTTGGAAAAAAAAGAATGTTCCAAAACATTTGACTTTAAAAATTGCTAATCATTTGCTAAAAGACAACAAGGTTTTAAAACACAGTGCCATTTCCCCAAATCTTTTCATTTAATGCAGGAATTTCTCAAAATGCTAGTGCAATAGCAGAAGTTGCAAAGTAGTGCCACATTTACATACACAGGTATATGTAACACCAAGGTATTTTAAGTCTGGTAATTATTTGCCCATTATAGCTGCATCAATAAATAGCGAATTTGGCCTTTAAAAGTGAAATGTTTCCGTTTAAGAGCGACAGGTTGCTGGAGTGAGCAGTTGTATGACATCACAGTGAGGCACCTCCAGCATGCACAGAATGTAATGTGACTTGATCTGACATCATAATGAGAAAAACCAACTTTATCCAGTTAGTATAGAGTAGAGAGTAGAGAGAGCACAAGTTGAGGGAGATGGGTGTATTTTTTTCTTCGCCGAATGGCTCCTCGGAGCAGATTTCGGAAATACATTCTCCTGATATTTGTACGACTCATGAACCTTCTGAAAACTCTTCAATCAATTCTCAGACTCGTGAGAATCCTTCTGTGGCTTGTCCGACTGATGCGGATCTTGGGGTGACTCAACCAGATCTTGAACGTCTGTCTGTTGTCGATCCATATTGGGAGGTGCTGGACCCCAAACCTGATATCCACGCCCTATTCCATGAATATAATAGGAAGTTCTTTCGTGGACAGTTGCCTCCAATTGACCTTAAATGGAGCAACAGGTTAAGCTTGTAAGTCAGAAACGAATGTGCTTTGTTGTTTATAGACCTTGGGGGACAATCTGTATCACTGTCACTACTATACAGCTTCACACCCCAACTTTACTAGCCTGGTAAGATGCACAGGAGGTAGAGATATGTATGTGCAAGAGCTGGAGCGCTGTTAGTTTTCTGTTAAATGCTCATATGCACTCACTCCATGCATTAGTCTGTCATTATCTGCCTTCTGCAAAGCAAATCTACTAACAAGGGCACAACAAGTACCTACATACTGGCTGTACAGGGCAGGGACTGGAACAAGACAAGTACAGTAACATATAAATAGGGTTTATTCTCAAATCTGCATGATTTTCTTTTTCAGAAATGCGGGATATTTCAAATATGAGGCTATCAGCAGAAGATGCAGCATTCGACTGAACAAGCCTCTCCTTGATTTACGGTCAAGGAAAGATACAGTGGAAGTAAGTTGTGTCTTTTTGTTGTGTCTTTTTGTAGTAACTGTCAGCAGTCCGTTTCTCTACATGCAGGATTGAATTCTTACAGTTAGCTCTGATCAGTCATTACTCTGTGTTGCTTTAGATCATGTATCTGAGCCAAATTCCAGACATCTCCTGCTACAATAGTCAATAAGAGTTAAAAGGAGATAGGGAACCAGTTCTGTCTTTATTTTTGGGTCTCAAAGTGGAATGTCAGATTCAGTCTGGGTCCTATTAAACAGCAGTTAAGAAACCCTATATTATATGATGGGAATGTTCTCCTGCTGACACAGCAGCCCCATGGCACAAGTCAGTTGATGTTTAAGATCAACGTTTCTCATTCCTTTTCTCCTGACCTGATGCCACAAAATGGTTTAGTAGAGGAGACTCACAATTTAGAATAAAGACAGATGTGAACCGCTCAAATATGTTTCCCTTTCTGTTATTCCCTTAGGGAATTAGATATATTTGTGCCTGTGAATAGAGTTCCATACAAAGATGTGATGTATTTTCTATACATGACGACAGAACAAGTAATATTGGGGCTGTTTCTCCCCCTACAGACGCTCCTGCATGAAATGATCCACTACTACCAGCGTATCAATGGTACCCGCATCTTAGACCATGGGCCGGAATTTCAGTATCACATGAAGCGTATCAATAGAGAAAGTGGAGCAGATGTTACGGTAAGTGCTTTCAGACATTAAATTATTCCGATAAAATCCAAACAAGTATTTTACATGAGAAATTCTCCATCAGCTGGGAGTAGGATGGTAAAGAAAAATTTCAGTTTAGCATTTTGCTTCTGGACGAAGGTAAAGTGCCCCAAAATTCCTATAAAGCTCTTGTTCTGCTGCTTGTTTATAATAAATAGTTATTGGACTTTACCTTACTGCTGAGTTATATTCAGTTGAATAATCAGTACTGCCCACATTAAAGGGGGCCTATATATCAGAGTATATTCAAATTTAAAGGAGTTTAAAAAAAAACAACTCGCATTAATTCGAAATTTGACCCTTGATAAATGTGCCTCTAAATGTTGCAAAATTATAACAGTTCAGAATCTGCACCTGAATTACTGAGCCGCCAGACTCAAACACCAGAGACACCAACATTCAACTTTGATTTTGGAAAAACTGTAAAAAATGGAAAGTGATTGAAAGAAAGTCTTTATTTCTGGGGAACAATCTGAAAAAATTGAACTGAAAAAAGTTTCTGAAAGGTGAACAATCCCTTTAAAATGATGACACCATTAGTGATGTGCAGCTCGCCCGATACCCGCGGGTCGGGCAGCTATGACCCGACCTCACACTCTTCTTCGCGGGTGGTCACCGTCAAATGCCGGCTTCCGGGTTCTTCTTTTATAGACGCTGCACCTGCTCGTTCCACCCCTTTTGTGATGCAATCGGCGGGGCGGGTCTATAAAAGGAACCCGGAAGTTGGGCTCGGGCCGGCGTGGGTGGTGGGAGGGCGGGTGTGGGTTGGAGAAATACCGACCCACACATCACTAGACACCATGTACATTAATCAATGGCACCCACAGGCAGGATGAAAGGCAGAAATATTCCTAAAAGGCCACAGAGTCCTCCATATTGTTACATGTAACCACTGGCTCTCCAGCCCTAATCATGTGTGATTGTACAATTATATTCTACCTGCTGAATCCCCAGTTTCAGGTTTCGTGATATTTCTCTGGTTATTTTATAGATCGATCATGATTTCTATGATGAATACGAGTCACTGAAGCGCCACAGTTGGAGATGCAATGGCCCCTGTGCACAAGTAGTCAGACGGGTAATGGACAGGACTCCGTATTCCAAGGGGCACAAGCGCGAATGTGGAGGAGAGTTTATAAAGATCCAAGAGCCTGACGATAGTCCTCCAAACAAGAGAATGAGATTGGACCAATAGAGTCACTTTGGGAATATTATAGAGACTTTGTCCTTGGCTAATATGCTGCTAACAACTGTTTTGCCAGAATATAAGGCAGTGGCACAAAAATGGCCCAGTTCTCAGCTGCTGAAAAGAAAAGGCTGATATCCAGATAGGCCTCATGACTGACTATTGCCATGGGCAGTGCATTGTGCCAAAAATGTGCCAAGAAAATGACAATGACAAGCAGCCATAAGATAATTATTGACTAATTTATATGAGGCATGGGCCCAGTGCAAGCAAGAAGAACAAAACTTGCTGCTGAACTGGCCAGTAGAAGGGATACAAGTTGGATACTGTGACTATTCCAATGGATATAGAAATCACATCAAGAGTCACACAGAGTCAAAACAAGGAACAGACACAACTGAATGGAATAGTATCCCTGATGCCCCTTCTTGCCTACAGCACTTGGCACAGCGTTGAACTATGGAAAATGAAATATTATCCAGACATGACCTGCAAGAAGTTAATGTAGTGGATAGACCAGTGAATTACATTTTCACCATCCTTTAATGTAAAAAATATCTTTCTGTATTTAATTTTATAATATACTTTTTTTTAACAAACAATCAATGTTCTGCTTTCATTTATCTGGAATGATTGTGACATTAACTAGTGTGGTTTATGCACAAATTATAAGTCCATCGTCCTGGGTAAGAGCACTGGGGAGCTTTGAGTCCCCAGTGCTCCTTAGGATGGGGTTGGGCAACAAGTCGCCCCTGAAATTTTGCTGCCCTAGGCCCTGGCCTTTTTGGCGTTGCCACAAATCCGGGCATAAAATTGGTTATTTTACACAGGGACTAAGTTTTACCTGCAACCTACATGCTGCCTTCAAGGTTACAACTCCCAAACTTAGTTGCCCTTTTATTGGCCACCAGTTGGACAACTGCTGGAAAGGGTTGGAGCTACAACATAGAGCTGGCCACTGCTTCTGTATAAATTATAACAAACAAGGGAAAGTTGTGCTCACCACTCATTTTTAAAACCATTAAACAGGGGGTAAAATGAGGCTGTGACCACAAAATTCATTATATGTGTGTGTGTGTGTGTGTGTATATATATCTAGTCCTGTAAGTGCACTCTTAACCAAAAAACAGCAACTGCCTGGGCACTGGTCAAAACCATAATACATACATTAACATACATTTTATTTCAAAATTTCGCCTCCATCACTCGGCCCGTCTTCCTAAAGACGGCACAAGTGATGGAGCCGAAACTTTGAAATAAAATTCAATCCTGATATTTCACTTAAGAAATCCTTGGAGTGCGGTTATTTTTGGTGATATATATATACGTATACTGTATATCCATATCCATACACACACTTACCCTAGTAACCAGGAAGTAACAGAGAGTGGAATTAGAATATTGGAGCCTAAACAAGAGCAAAAGTAACAGTAATTATAAAATTGTACTAGAAATGCACCAAATCGACTATTTTGGATTCAATCAAACACCTGAATCCTTCATGGAAGATATGACCAATAAAGAACCAAATCCTAATTTGCATATGCAAATCAGGAACGTTAAGTGGAAAAGAGAAGGTGTGGCTAAAAAATGTTCTACTTCCTTGTTTTGTGACAAAAAGTCACATGATTTTAAGGATGTGGATGAATCCGAATCCTGCTGAGATAGGCAGAATTCTAGCTGAATACCGAAGTGAATCTGGATTTGGTGCATCCCTAAATTAACACAATAGGGATAATTACGATGAGAGTTGCCCCATGTTAAAATGAAACCTGCTGTAATATACACGTTAAAGTAATAAGTGATATGATACCGTATCTGCTGAGCTGTTTGATCCAACGTCCTTTTCAGAAGTTCTTGAACATTTCATATTGGGTCCACCTCCTAAATGAGGCAAAAATATTTGGTTATCCTTAAATAAAAGTCTTTCTACCTCCTCCACCCCTCCAAACAATAAGAATCATCTGCTTTCGGGTAACAATCAGAGTAAGCCAATATCTGTTGAATCTGAAAGCCAAGTCTTCATGCAAACAGGACTGGATAATGGTTCAGCCCACACTCACACTTCTACAATTGTATAAACCTTACATGGAATCAGGGGCCCTCCCCAAATTGCCAACCAGGAGAAGGGGTCCTTATTACTTGTCTCACTCACTGTATAAAAGATGTATTTTGGGTTGCCCAGACCATGTGCAGCTTCCTTACAGCCTCTGCAGCTTCCTTACAGACTCTGCCCCCAAAATCTCACCAACCACTCATTTAGGGTCTAAGTTAGAATACAGCGGATCATATGCAGGAATCAAAGGGGAGAATTGAACCAAATCAGGTATTTCCAGTCTGTGACCCTTTAGCAAGTGTTGAACTACAACTCATCATGTCATCCTTATACTGAAAATATCTTACAACTTGTACTTAATATACAGTCTTTAGTACTTCTATGTATCCCTCCCCCCCTCCCCAGGGGCCCACCAGATGCTGCCGGACTGGGCAAACAGCTCATTTCCCTTATCCTAAAACAGATGCTGCATCTGGGAGTCTCTCTTCGCTATAACATACCATACAAATAATGAGGCCCCAAGGCCAGAGATACAAGAGACTCCACTCTGTTCCTGCCCCACCTACAGTTACATTAGCACCTGCCACTAATACCATTGCCCATTGCCCAACCACCACTATTTGGTGGAAGTGGTGCAGCGTCCAGTTGCTAAGAGACAGGGAGCCAATTGAGTAAAGGTGTGGGAGGGTCTTCTGGCCAAATGTCACAACCCATCTGCAAATGTTTCGCTGCGTCCCACTGAGACTGAGTAAATAACTGCAAAGCTCTGAGTAGTTGTGGGAAATCTGGAGAGCGAGTACGATCACGGTTAAATCTGTGCAGCCCTCACACTAACGTCTCCTCAGTCCACCACACTTTTTCTTCATGCCGGTTCCCCAATCAGATCCATGTTCCTATTAAGCTCCGCCCTCCCCGTATAAAAACGCTTGTTTTGTCACTAAGTCCAGATGCGGGACAGTATGACGGTGTGTTTGTATGTGAGTGTTGGGATGTAAAACACACCTCAGTGGATACAGGCGGGGGCCGTACGTGGGCCAAAATGGGAACAAAGGGGTTACAGGCAGGGGCCGAGGTTTCCATTACCGGGTACAACGAGGAGCCCCTATAGGAATCTCAGGAATCCATCAGTGTAAAAAAAGCAGGGCCCCAGGAAGTTCATAGCGGCCATTAGTGGGCAGGAGATATATTTAGGGGCTACAAATTCTAAATATACACTGACAACCCTCCATCTGTCATTGTGCTTCAAGTCTCTACACTGGGTGCTGGGAGTTACAAGATGGCTGGGAGTTAGTGAATCCTGGGAGTTACAGGATGGCTGGGAGTTACAGGATTGCTTGGAGTTAGTGGACACTGGAAGATACAGGATGGCTGGGAGTTAGCGGCTGCTGGGAGTTACAGGATGGCTGGGAGTTACAGGATGGCAGGGAGTTAGCGGATGGCTGGGAGTTAGCATATGCTGGGAGTTACAGGATGGCTAGGACTAAGGGGATGCTGTGAGTTACACGAAGGTTGGGAGTTAGCGGATGCTGGGAGTTAGTGGATGCTGGAAGTTAGCGGATGCTGGAAGTTACAGGATGGCTGGGAGTTAGTGGATGCTGGGAGTTACAGGGTGGCTGGGAGTTAGTGAATGCTTGGAGTTACAGGATGGATGCTGGAAGTTAGCGGTCACTGGGAGTTACAGGATGGCTGGGAATTAGCAGAGGCCAAGAGTTACAGGACGGCTCGGAGTTACAGGGATGGCTGGGAGAAAGTGGATGCTGCGAGTTAAGCGGATGCTGCGAGTTACAGGATGGCTGGGAGTTAGTGGATGCTGGGAGTAACAGGATAGCTGGGAGTTAGCAGATGATGGGAGTTACAGGATGGCTGGGAGTTAGTGGACTTGGAACTTACAGAATGGATGGGAGTTACAGGATGGCTGGGAGTTAGCGGATGCTGGGAGTTACAGGATGGCTGGGAGTTACAGGATGCTGGGAGTTACAGGATGCTGGGAGTTACAGGATGGCTGGTTAGTACAACTACAGTGGGGTTGCTGTAAATTGGAAGTCCCTGATTTAGGAAACCTCCTCGAAGACAAGTGGCCAACATTTCCAATCTCCCCAGGGTCTCTCTCATCCAGCTCTGGCCCTGGGGCCCCACTATTTGCATTCTGTGAGGGTCCCATAATGGCGCTTGACCGTATAACTGCCCAAATGTGTAATAAAGATAAAACACAACAGATACAGCACCCTGATCCTGCCTCTAGGCAGGTATGGGACCTGTTGTCAAAATGCTGAGGACCTGGGGTTTTCCAGATAAGGGATCTTTCTGTCATTTGGATCTCCATACTTTAAGGGGCAGATTTATCAAGGGTTGAAGTGAATATATGAATTTTTAAATTCAAATTTTCAAGGTTTTTTTTTTAGTAGAATTCGGCTAGGCAATAGTTAAAATTTGATTCAAATTTAAAAAAAAAAAAAGATTCTAATTAGATTTTTTAAATTATCATGTGCTGGCCCTTTAAGAATTCGAATTTGACTTTGCCACCTTAAACCTGCCGAATTGTTGTTTTAGCCTATGGGGGACGTACTGGGATCAATTTGCAGTTGTTTGCAGCCTTCATGGTTTATTTATTTTTTTAGAGAAAAAAAACTCGAATCAAATTCGTTTCGAGTTTGCGGGTTGATCCCATTCACCCGAGTTTGAAAAATTCTCATTTTTTTGATACATTTCAACTGATCGTTTTTTATTCGAAATTCGAGTTTATGGGAGTTTTTACAAACTCCCATGAACTCTTAGCCTATGGGTGACCTCCTAGAACTTATTTGGAGTCAATTGGTGGGAAAAACATTGAACCAAATTCGATCAAATGCGCTATTCCTTCGATTCGTACGATTAAAATTTGGCCTATTCGATCTAAAACGGACCTATTCGACCAAAAAAAACTTCAACTGAATTTCGGTTGGTCCTTTTGAATTTGAATTTTTTTTCAATTTGAAATTCAACCCTTGATAAATATGCCCCTTAAATTTGACCCTTGATAGATCTGCACTTTAAGGCGCCCATAGATGTAGAGATCCGCTCATCAATGTCGCCAAACGAGGTGGGCGATATCGGGCTGATCCTAGGGCCCAATAATCGGATGAGAATGGATCTGATACGGGCGGTCAAATTTTTATTTATGAAAATTTTCAAAAAAATAAACACTCATAAAATATGACATTACTTGAGTATTTGCCAATGGGATTTTATAACCTGCCCGATCAAGAATTGGCCGACTTTCGATCATGGAAGCCTGTCAGATGGCCCCACACATGACTCAGTCTGTCGGCAGCTTTTTTCGGCCGTGTATGGGGGCCTTAAGTCTGTTTAAAAGAAAAAAAAGTAAAACATTTGTAGGGAATCCGTGCAAAATCATTGCACTTATCCCTGTAAGGGCAGAGAGCCTGTGTCTGTGTGCTGTAAGCTGTTACCTAGCAACCAGCTATTCAGTGCAGTAGGAAGTGACACAGCAGCTAAGGAGTGGCAGGCAGGAAAAGGAAGTCACAGAGACTGGAAAAAGAAGAAAGCCTGGCATAGAGAGCCGCATGGTGGACAGAGAAGGAAGCAAGAGAGCTGCTGGTGGGACCAGAGAGCTGAGAGGCTGCATGTATTAGGTGCCCATTTATTTTATATAAACTGTTATTTAGTTTAACCAATAGTGTGTGTGTTATTACTGTATTCCTAGTGGGGCCAACCGTAGGTCATTCCCGGATCCCACTAGGTGGAGGCACCAGTAAGTACCAGGTACCCAGTCTCTCCCAATACCACTGCGGAGTGGCTCAGGTTTGTCCCGTGTCATCAGGTAAGCGCCACACGTGGAGTGTAACACGGACAACAGGGTGTCGAAAGGGTTACACATTTAAACATCAAACAAACCCAATGGGATTGTCTTGCCGTTAGTAAAGGTAAATTATCGCTTAGTTGGGAGAAAGTGTAAGCAGGGGCAGAACTATAGAAGAACTAAACCCTGGGGCTGCAGGGGACCCAAGTGGTACAGGGGAGGCCCAAATAATGGGCAATTTCAACTAAACAGGACAACCTCTGGATATGGTGGGGACCCAACAACGAACTTGCCCTGCGCCATTTCTCAAAAGAGCAAACAGATTTTTTTATATTCAATTTTGAAATCTGACATGGGGCTAGACATATTGTTTCCCAGCTGCCTCCAGTCATGTGACTTGCCTCTGATAAACTTCAATAACTTTACTGCTGTACTGCAAGCAATTCGGCAGGAGTGATATCACCCCCCCCCCCCTGCAGCCAAACAACAGAACAATGGGAAGGTAACCAGATAGCAGCTCCCTAACACAAGATAACAGCTCCCTGGAACATCTAAGAACAGCACTTAATAGTAAAAGCCAAGTCCCACTGAGACTGATTCAGTTACATTAAGTAGGAGAAATAACAGCCTGCCAGAAAGTAATGCCATCCTAATGTGCAGGTACAAGTCACATGACTGGGGCACATGGGAAACTGACAAAATGTCTAGCCCCATGTCAGATTTAAAAATTGAATATAAATAAAAATCTGTTTGCTCTTTTGAGAAATGGATTTCAGTGCAGAATTCTACTGGAGCAGCACAATTAACTGATGCATTTTGGGAAAAAAACATGTCTTTCCATGACAATATCCCTTTAACCATTGATACCTCCTTAATAAAAGCAGACCAATGGGTATCCACATTAATGTTTATGTTATAATTTTATTGTATAAAAATAGCCCATGGCATAGGATTATGAAAACAACATGATGGTGGCACCTCCCCATGGTTAGTACATTATACATTACAGCTAGTGATCAGCTTGTCTAGCCCTAATCATGTGTGATTGTGCGATCATATTCTACCCTGCTGAATCCACAGTTACATTCAACTAAACAACTACAGAAAGAAAAAGATTATCCTGTCATGGGAAAACATGTTGTTTTTTTTCAAAATGAATCAGTTAACAATGCTGCTCCAGTAGAATTCTGCCCTGAAATCCATTTCTCAAAAGAGCAAACAGAATTTTTTTATATTCAATTTTGAATTCTGACATGGGGCTAGACAAATTGACAGTTTCCCAGCTGCCCCTAGTCATGTGACTTGTTCCTGCACTTTAGGAAGGAACTAATTTCTGTCAGGCTGTTATTTTTCCTACTTAATTTAACTGAATGTGTCTCAGTGGGACCTGGATTTTACTACTGAGTGCTGTTATTAGATCTTCCAGGCAGCTGTTATCATGTGTTAAGCAGCTATTATCTGGTTACCTTCCCATTCGTCTGTTGTTAGGTTGCTGGGAGGAAAAGGGAGGGGGTGATATCAATCCAACTTGCAGGACAGCAGTAAAAAGTGACGTTTATCAGAGCACAAGTCACATGACTGGAGGCAGCTGGGAAACTGACAATATGTCTAGCCCCATGTCAGATTTCAAAATTAAATATAAAAGAATCTGTTTGCTCTTTTGAGAAATGGATTTCAGTGCAGAATTCTGTTGGAGCAGCACAATTAACTGATGCATTTTGAAAGAAACATGTTTTCCCATGACAGTATCCCTTAAAGAACCAGGTTTAGAACAAAAACAATTTCAGGTTTCATGATATTTTTTTTTTTAGATTTTAAAGCTGGAAAGAGTCAGAAGAAAAAGGTAAATAAGAAAAAAAGAGAAAAAAAGAAGCCATTTGACAAGTTGCTTGGAATTAACCATTCTATAATATACTAAGGGGCAGATTTAATCAAAGGTCGAGGTGAATTATCTAATGAAAAAAAATTTGAATTTCAAGCTAATTTTTGTGTACTAGGGAATAGTCCAAATTCTATTTGAATTTGAAAAAAAATTGGAATATCGAAATTTATCATGTACTAAATTCAACTTCGACCGTTCACCATCTAAAACCTGCTATTTTAACCTGTGAGGGACTTCCTAGAACCTAATTGGTGGACTTTGAAAAATCAAAGTTTTTTTTGGGAAAAATTTCTAATCGAATTCGCTATTCTTTCGATTCGTACGATTCGAATTTGCCCGAATGTAGACCTAGTCGATCGAAATTGGGAAAACAAAGATATCAGTGCAGCAGAATTGAACCAATGCAAAGCCTAAGGCATTTTGTCCATTTCTTGTTTTAAATTCAAACAGTATTTGACTGGGCCTTTGAGGGTCCACCAGGCAACCTGACATCCATGGCTCACTCTGTGCTAAGAGTAGCTATTAAGGGCAGATTTATCAAGGTTCGAGTTGTGTTTCCCATGAAAAAAATTTCATTTTCGAGTTAAAAAAAACCCTTGAATTTCTAGAGTTAAAAAAACTAGAATTTTTTGAGATTTATTATACCCCGACCAAGGAAATAGCTTGAATCCAAAAATACACCACCTAAAACCTGTGGAGGTCACACAGGAGTCAATGGCAGAGGTCCCCTGAACCAGTTGAAGATGTTACTAGCCTTCATGATGTTTGAGCTTTGTGTTTTGCCCGAAAACTCAATAAATGTAAGTGATTCCAGTTTTTTTTTCGCCAAACACTTGATCAATTTGAGTTTTTTCTTAAATTAGAAAGCATTCGAGTTGTGAGTTCATTCGAAGTTAAAAAACTCTAAAATTCGACCTTTGATATCTAACCACCTAAATGTATCATGTATCTGCAGTGTTGGACTGGGACACCAGGGACCCACACAAAAACGAGACCCACTCTCTGTACTATTATTCTTAATCTCCTCACTCAACCTCTATTCTCCTAGGGGCAAATTCACTAACCTCCGAAAATTCGCGACGGCTCCGCTCACAGCGCAACACTTCGGCAGGCGAAGATTCGCCAGGACAACGCTAATTCACTAAAATCCAAAGTTGCGTCCAGGTCGCCAACGCTGGCGAGTTGCGCTAGCATTACTGCGCCAAGCAAAGCGAACATGCGTCAGCGTTGCCTAATTTGCATATGGCGGGAAGTTAAAGTTGAATTGACGTATATGTTGCAGCAAATACATTATACTACACAAGCCTGGGAAACCTTCATAAAATAAAATAAAGTTGTTATATTGGCCTACACATGAGCCCAGTGTATAGTTTATGTGCCGTATGTTAGGAAATGTAGGGGGAAGGTGGGTTACGCCAAAAAAATGTTATGCTCTTTTGCAGCCTATCACCCTGAAAAAAGATTTTTTTGGGACTTCGCCTGGTCTGAGGTGGAGAAGGCAAATCTGGCGCAAGAGGCAACGTTCAGTAAAATCCGCATCTTAGTGAATTTGGGTAGTTACGTCCATTTGCCAGAGTGCAACTTCGCCAGGCGTTAGGGAGCCTCATTTTTTTCTCATACAAATAGGGAATGGCCTTAAAAAAGGCCAAATGTTTAGCAGCACGAGGGGCCACTGACCCCGGGAGTTGTCCTGGTATCCAGGTTGGGCCAGTCTGACACTGTGTATCTGTATGTCACAATTCTGCCATATAAATAAATTCTCCTTGTGCTACAGGCCTTAGTTTCAAGTACCATGTTGACAAATACATGCCACCTTCCAATAAGAGTGCCCCTATATACACATTTGTGCAAAGTGCTGGTAACATGACATTATGCAAGAATAGTTTAAAGGGGTTGTTCACCTTTAAATTAACTTTTAGTATCATGTAGAGAGAGATATTCTGAGACAATTTGCAATTGGTTTTCATATTTTATTATCTGTGGGTTTTTGTGGAGTTATTTAGCTTTTTATTCAGCGGCTCTCTAGATTGCACTTTCAGTAATCCGGTAGCCAGGGTTCACATTCCCCTAGCAACAATGCACTGATTTGAATGAGAGACTGCAATAAGAATAGGAGAGGCCTGAATAGAAATATGTAATAAATAGTAGCAATACAAAATCTGTAGCCTTACAGAGCATTTGTTTTTTTTAGATGGGGTCAGTGACCCCCCCCCATTTCAAAGCTGGAAAGACTCAGAAGAAGAAGATGATAATTAATTAATTCAAAAACTATATAAAAAAATAAATAAAAGAACCTCAAGGTTCCTGTGTGGGACAGAAACGTCTCGTTAATAAACATTTTTTTCTCTTACAAAACTAGTGGCCGTACCATGGACAGACTATTTTAATCTTTTAGCACCCAGGTTTTTTTTATCTAACCGTAAGGTGTGCAGTCTATATCCCCTGTTCCCTATAGTATACAATATAAAATAGTTAGGCAAAAATGTATAACAGATCAGAACACTACTTCCTGCTTTTCAGCTTTCTAACTCCGAGTTAGTCAGCAAATTTAAAAGGGTTGTTCACCTTCAAGTTAACTTTTAGTATGATGTTGAGATTGATATTCTGAGACAATTTGCAATTGGTTTGCATTTTTGATTACTTTTGAGTTATTTAGCTTTTTATTCAGCAGCTCTCTGGTTTGCAATTTCAGCAATCTGGTTGCTGAGGTCCTAATTACCTTAGCAACCATGCATTGATTTGAATAAGAGACTGATATATGATTAGGAGAGGGCCTCAACAGAAACAAGAGTAATAAAAAGTAGCATGGGGTCAGTAACGCCCATTTGAAAGCTGGAAGGCAAAAAATTATAAATAAATAATGAAGACCAACTGAAAAGTTGCTTAGAATTGGCCATTCTATAACATACTAAAAGTTAATTTAAAGGTGAACCACCCCTTTAAGGGGAGCCACATGGGACATAACTGATCAGTGAGTTTGCAATTGATCCTTAACTTTCAGCTCAAATTCAAAAGCAACAGTTATGACCCATGTGCCCCCCCGCAAGTGACTGATTGGTTACTGCCTGGTAACCAATCAATGGAAAGCTATAGAGCTGAAAAGCAGGAAGTAGTGTTCTGGCTATTATGTTAGACATCCAGTCACTCCAGCCTTCGTCCAGTCACTTACTTGTCTTCGTATTTAGAGGAGTTGAGGTGAAACTGGATGTCAGTGCTTTGTTTGTTATTTCTTCCACACTTGTCGTCAAACTCATAGGCTTCCACCTTATACGAATAGTTCATCTCCGGGGCTTCCTTAGCATCACAATTCTGCCTGCAAGAGAAAGAGGGCATTTGAGAATAATATAATTCCTGCCCCTGTACAAAATAATTTCCAGAACTGGCTAATAGGTATAGGATCCGAATTACGGAAAGGCCGCCTCCCATAGACTCTGTTTTATCTAAAGAAACCACATTTTTAAAAATGATTTCCTTTTTCTCTTTAATAATTAAACAGAGTCTCGTACTTGATCCAAACGAAGAAATAATTGGGTTTATTTAATGTTTACATGATTTTCTAGTAGACATAAGGTATTAAAATCCAAATCACGGAAAGATCCATTATGTGGAAAGCCCCAGGTCCGGAGCATTCTGGATAACAGGTCCCATAGCTGAAGTAGCACCCCATCTAGCAAGCAATCGGCAAATAGCCTTTCATATATTAACCCTAACATATTCTACTGTAATCATGTTTTGCAGCAATATAGGGGTTTGTGTATTATAGAGTTAGGAAGTATGGCACCCCCACCCCCACCATTTCAATGCTGCAAATGAATCAGACAAGGTCTGGGTCATCCTTGAAAGGAATTGTTCAGCTTTAAATTAACTTTTAGTATGATTTAGAGAGTGATTTTCTGCGTCAATTTGTAATTGGTTTTCATTTTTATTATTTGTATTTTTTGAGTTATTTAGCGTTTTATTCATCTGCTCTCCAGTTTCAGCAATCTGGTTGTTAGGGTCCAAATTACCCTAGCAACCCTAGCATTGATTTGAATAAGAGACTGGAATATGAATAGGAGAGGGACTGAATAGAAAGATGAGTAATAAAACGTAGCAATAACAAAACATTTGTAGCCTTACAGGGCATTTGTTTTTTAGATGGGGTCAGTGACCCCCATTTAATAGCTGGAAAAGCCAGAAGAAGGTAAATAACCAAAAACACTGAAAATAATACACAATGAAGACCAATTGAAAAGTTGATTAGAATTGGCTATTCTATATCATACTAAAAGTTGATTTAAAGGTGAAGAAGAAAACGTGAAAAACTAATAGAACTTGTAGCCACAATTTACATATATAGAAACTTGGAATGTGCCTTACCGCTTTGACAAAATGCAATTATTTAATTTAGGGATGCACCAAATCCAGGATTCGGTTCGGGATTAGTCCAGGATTCGGCCTTCTTCAGCAGGTCAAATCCTTCTGCCTGGCCGGACCTAATCCTAATATGCAAATTAGGGACGGGGAGGGAAATCGCATGACGTTTTGTCACAAAACAAGGTAAAAATGGATTCCCCTTCTCACCCCTAATTTGCATATGCGAATTAAGATTCGGTTCTGCCGTATTTTTTGCAATGGATTTAGGGGTTCGGCCGTATCCAAAATAGTGTATTCTGTGCATCCCTAATTTAATTTGGGACCCCAAACTATGTCACAGCACCATTCACATAATCTTGAAACTTGCCTTGAATCTCAAGAAATTCTGAATTTTCAGAATCCCCCCCAGATGCAAATGGAATTGTATTCAATAGATGCTCATTACTCGGCCAACTATGATCTTTTCTTTGCTCAGATGTAAACAGTGTTACATAACGAATCGTTACAATTAAAGCACGTGGACAAATTCAATAAAAGACACCGACTCATTTAGCTGATCAATATAATTAAGCAGTAACGAAGGAATAAGGTTATTACATGTAAATGTTAGGCAGGCTAATTAAGCAGAAGTTCTGCTGCCAGTAGACATCTGCCATATTCATATCATTAAAGGGGAATTCCGGCTTCCAAACCCAAATTTGATAAAGAGGCCACATAACACAGAAATGCCAGCTCAGCAAAGTAGTCAGACAGATCAGCAGGAGAGCAGAGGGCTAGGCTTAGGGAACTGTCCCAAACCATTATAAATCATGAAAAATCTGCATATATTTTAATTGATGTATACTGCAAAGTTGCTTGAAATTATGTTTACTTTTCAAAAATATTTATAGTTATATTTTTGAGGAGTTTCCCTTTAATGACTCATCAGCAGGGTCGGACTGGGCCAGCGGGATACCAGGAAAAACCCAGTGGGCCCCTGCCAGCTCAGACCTGCTCCCCCAGAAAAGAGAGCTGCGGTGCATATTCTGCGCATCTTCTGCACACGGCACATTTGTGAAGGTAGGCAGGGGGCTGGCGTTCAGGAGGGGGCCCTGGACTGCCAGGAGGGGGGCCCTGTGACAGCAGCCCCGGTAGGCTCCGGGCCCCCCAGTACGACCCTGCTCGTCAGTAGCCCTATTCTGATTATTAAAGGAACCCCCTATCTTTCAGTTAAACCCAGACAATGGAACAGGAAGAGAATGGGAACAACCACAATACATGCAGACTACAATGGAGTTGCCCTCAAGATGCTCATGTACTGGATCTGTTTCTGGAAATAAACTGTTTGTTGTTCTGATGTACTTGACTTGATCGCAATGTAGGCCCCTTTGATTTAAATGGTCCATGAAACGCTCATACTTTGACCTCTATCTGCTGAGATAGGCAACAAAAAACTTGGAATTGAGTCTCTATTGTGTTTTCTTTTTACTACTCATCTTTCTATTTAGGCCTCTCCTATTCATATTCCAGTCTCTTATTCAAATCTGTGGATGTTTGCTAGGGTCATTTAGGCCCTAGGAAATTTTAAACTGGACACCTGCTGAATAAAAAGCTAAATAACTCAAAAATCACAAAGAATAAAAAATTAAAACCAAACACAAGTTGTCTCAGAACATCAGTCTCTTTAGCTGGTGATCAGTAGATCTCAAGACAATGGAAAATTTGAGTTTTTTATTTTTAACCCGAAAATTTGAGTTTCGAATAACAATAACCTTAAAAAATCAAATTTTTCAGGTTAAAGACACAGTGCCATTTCCCCAAATCTTTTAATTTAATGCAGGAATTTCTCAAAATGCTAGTGCAATAGCAGAAGTTGCAAAGTAGTGCCACATTTACATACACAGGTATATGTAACACCAAGGTATTTTAAGTCTGCTAATTATTTGCCCATTATAGCTGCATCAATAAATAGCGAATTTGGCCTTTAAAAGTGAAATGTTTCCGTTTAAGAGCGACAGGTTGCTGGAGTGAGCAGTTGTATGACATCACAGTGAGGCACCTCCAGCATGCACAGAATGTCATGTGACTTCATGTGACATCATAATGAGAAAAACCAACTTTATCCAGTTAGTATAGAGTAGAGAGTAGAGAGAGCACAAGTTGAGGGAGATGGGTGTATTTTTTTCTTCGCCGAATGGCTCCTCGGAGCAGATTTCGGAAATACATTCTCCTGATATTTGTACGACTCATGAACCTTCTGAAAACTCTTCAATCAATTCTCAGACGCGTGAGAATCCTTCTGTGGCTTGTCCGACTGATGCGGATCTTGGGGTGACTCAACCAGATCTTGAACGTCTGTCTGTTGTCGATCCATATTGGGAGGTGCTGGACCCCAAACCTGATATCCACGCCCTATTCGATGAATATAATAGGAAGTTCTTTCGTGGACAGTTGCCTCCAATTGACCTTAAATGGAGCAACAGGTTAAGCTTGTAAGTCAGAAACGAATGTGCTTTGTTGTTTATAGACCTTGGGGGACAATCTGTATCACTGTCACTACTATACAGCTTCATATCCCAACTTTACTAGCCTGGTAAGATGCACAGGAGGTAGAGATATGTATGTGCAAGAGCTGGAGCGCTGTTAGTTTTCTGTTAAATGCTCATATGCACTCGCTCCATGCATTAGTCTGTCATTATCTGCCTTCTGCAAAGCAAATCTACTAACAAGGGCACAACAAGTACCTACATACTGACTGTACAGGGCAGGGACTGGAACAAGACAAGTACAGTAACATATAAATAGGGTTTATTCTCAAATCTGCATGATTTTCTTTTTCAGAAATGCTGGATATTTCAAATGTGAGGCTATCAGCAGAAGATGCAGCATTCGACTGAACAAGCCTCTCCTTGATTTACGGTCAAGGAAAGATACAGTGGAAGTAAGTTGTGTCTTTTTGTTGTGTCTTTTTGTAGTAACTGTCAGCAGTCCGTTTCTCTACATGCAGGATTGAATTCTTACAGTTAGCTCTGATCAGTCATTACTCTGTGTTGCTTTAGATCATGTATCTGAGCCAAATTCCAGACATCTCCTGCTACAATAGTCAATAAGAGTTAAAAGGAGATAGGGAACCAATTCTGTCTTTATTTTTGGGTCTCAAAGTGGAATGTCAGATTCAGTCTGGGTCCTATTAAACAGCAGGTTAAGAAACCCTATATTATATGATGGGAATGTTCTCCTGCTGACACAGCAGCCCCATGGCACAAGTCAGTTGATGTTATATAGTTGATGTTTAAGATCAACATTTCCTTTTCTCCTGACCTGATGCCACAAAATGGTTTAGTAGAGGAGACGCCCAATTTAAAATAAAGATGTGACCCGCTTAAATATGTTTCCCTTGCTTTTATTCCCTTATGGAATTAGATATATTTGTGCATGTGAATAGAGTTCCATACAAAGATGTGATGTATTTTCTATACATGACGACAGAACAAGTAATATTGGGGCTGTTTCTCCCCCTACAGACGCTCCTGCATGAAATGATCCACTACTACCAGCGTATCAATGGTACCCGCATCTTAGACCATGGGCCGGAATTTCAGTATCACATGGAGCGTATCAATAGAGAAAGTGGAGCAGATGTAACGGTAAGTGTTTTCAGACATTAAATCATTCCGATAAAATCCAAACAAGTATATTTAAATTTAAAGGAGTTTAAAAAAAACAACTCACATTAATTCGAAATTTGACCCTTGATAAATGTGCCTCTAAATGTTGCAAAATTGTAACAGTTCAGAATCTGCACCTGAATTACTGAGCCGCCAGACTCAAACACTGGAGACAGGGACATTCAACTTAGATTTTGGAAAACTGTAAAAAATGGAAAGTGATTGAAAGAAAGTCTTTATTTCTGGGGAACAATCTGAAAAAACTTGAACTGAAAAAAGTTTCAGGAAGGTGAACAATCCCTTTAAAATGATGACACCATTAGTGATGTGCAGCTGGCCCGATACCCGCGGGACCCATGGGTTTACCTGCGGGTCGGGCAGGTATGACCCGACCTCACACTCTTCTTTGCGGGTGGCCACCGTCAAATGCCGGCTCTCGGGTTCTTCTTTTATAGACGCTGCACCTGCTCGCTCCACCTCTTTTGTGACGTAATCGGCGGGTGGGTCTATAAGAGGAACACGGAAGTCGGGCTCGGGCCGGCGTGGGTGGGCGGATGTGGGTTGGGGAAATACCGACCCACACATCACTAGACAACATGTACATTAGTCAATGGCACCCACAGGCAGGATGAAAGGCAGAAATATTCCTAAAAGGCCTCAGAGTCCTCCATATTATTACATGTAACCACTGGCTCTCCAACCCTAATCATGTGTGATTGTACGATTATATTCTACCTGCTGAATCCCCAGTTTCAGGTTTCGTAATATTTCTCTTGTTATTTTATAGATCGATCATGATTTCTATGATGAATACGAGTCACTGAAGCGCCACAGTTGGAGATGCAATGGCCCCTGTGCACAAGTAGTGAGACGGGTAATGGACAGGACTCCGTATTCCAAGGGGCACAAGCGCGAATGTGGAGGAGAGTTTATAAAGATCCAAGAGCCTGACGATAGTCCTCCAAACAAGAGAATGAGATTGGACCAGTAGAGTCAATTTGGGAATATTATAGAGACTTTGTCCTTGGCTAATATGCTGCTAACAACTGTTTTGCCAGAAAATAAGGCAGTGGCCCAAAAATGGCCCAGTTCTCAGCTGCTGAAAAGAAGAGGCTGATATCCAGATAGGCCTCATGACTGACTATTGCCATGGGCAGTGCATTGTGCCAAAAATGTGCCAAGAAAATGGCAATGGACATGAGCCCAGTGCAAGCAAGAAGAGCAAAACTTGCTGCTGAACTGGCCAGTAGAAGGGATACAAGTTGGATACTGTGACTATTCCAATGGATATAGAAATCACATCAAGAGTCACACAGAGTCTAAACAAGGAACAGACACAACTGAATGGAATAGTATCCCTGATGCCCCTTCTTGCCTACAGCACTTGGCACAGCGTTGAACTATGGAAAATGAAATACTATCCAGACATGACCTGCAAGAAGTTAATGTAGCAGATAGATCAGTGAACTACGTTTTCACCATCCTTTAATGTTAAAAATATCTTTCTGTATTCAATTTTACAATAAACTTTTTTAACAAACAATTTAAAATCCTTGTTCTGCTTTCATTTATCTGGAATGATTGTGACATTAACTAGTGTGGTTTATGCACAAATTATAAGTCCATCGTCCTGGGTAAGAGCACTGGGGAGCTTTGAGTCCCCAGTGCTCCTTAGGATGGGGTTGGGCAACAAGTCGCCCCTGAAATTTTGCTGCCCTAGGCCCTGGCCTTTTTGGCGTTGCCATAAATCCGGGCCTGACACTGGTTATTTTACACAGGGACTAAGTTTTACCTGCAACCTACATGCTGCCTTCAAGGTTAAAACTCCAAAACTTGGTTGCCCTTTTATTGGCCACCAGTTGGACCACTGCTGGAAAGGGTTGGAGCTACAACATGGAGCTGGCCACTGCTTCTGTATAAATTATAACAAACAAGGGAAAGTTGTGCTCACCACTCATTTTTAAAACCATTAAGAGGGGTGCAATGAGGTTGTGACCACAAAATTATACATTATATGTGTGTGTGTGTGTGTGTGTGTGTGTGTATATATATATATATATATATATATATATATATAATACACAAAAGCCATGAATATCCTGTAAATTATATCCTTATAAACGGTGAGTAGTGATGTCATCAGTTATAAACGGTGAGTAGTGATGTAATTTCTGTCACATGACTCACTAAAATTTGTGTATTATAATAAATAAAGTACCCCCAGTTGTAAAATATGAGGATATTAGAAGTTACCTCGGAGTTCCATGACCTGTATAAAAACACTCGGCCTTCGGCCTCGTGTTTTTATATGGTCATGAAACTCCTCGGTAACTAATAATATCCTTATATTTTACAAGAGGGGGTACTTTATTCACTATATATATATATATATATATATATATATATATATATATATATATATATATATATATATATATATATATATATATATATATATATATATATATATATCCAGTCCTGTTAGGTGCACTCTTAACCAAAAAACAGCAACTGCCTGGGTGCTGGTCAAAACCATAATACATACATTACCATACATTTTATTTCAACATTTCAGCTCCATCACTCGAGCCGTCTTCCTGAAGAGGGCCCGAGTGATGGAGCCGAAACGTTGAAATAAAATTCAATCCTGATTTTTCACTTAAGAAGTCCTTGGAGTGCGGCTATTTTTGGTAATATATATATACTGTATATCCATATCCATACACACACTAACCCGAGTAACCAGGAAGTAACAGAGAGTGGAATTAGAATATTGGGGCCTAAACAAGAACAAAAGTAACAATAATTATAAAATTGTAACATCACAGCAATAGACTTTTGGCTGACGGGGGCAGTAACTGCTGTTTGAGAGCTGCTAATAATTTAGAAAAAGTAAAAAATGAAGACCAATTGAACAGTTGCTAATAGGATATTCTATAACATGCTAAACGTTAAAGGTGAACAACCCCTTTAATAACTATGCAAAATTCTCTTCTGCTGTGAAACTAATCGAAGCTTGGGTTCAGGTTTCAAACATGCCTCTCTGAGTAATTGATCCAGCATTATTAATCATTAGCCTCCAGGTGCAATTACTGCCCCCTTTATTTTTCCCTATCCCATGATCCTCTTTGCCTTTCCAGTTCTATTTCAATAGACTTGCTGTACACTGGTGTTTTTATGCAGTTGTAATTTGACTAGTGGTATAAATATTGGGGGGCAGACCCCAAGGTTGAAGGGGCCCATGGGGGGATTTTGGATTCAAACAGCTAAATCCTTCATGAAAGATTTGACCAAATAAAGAACTAAATCCTAATTTACATATGCAAATCAGGAACGTTAAGTGGAAAAGAGAACGCATGGCTAAAAAATGTTCTACTTCCTTGTTTTGTGACAAAAAGTCACATGATTTTAAGGATTTAGACGATCCGAATCCTGCTGAGAAAGGCAGAATTCTAGCTGATTACCGAAGCGAATCTGGATTCGGTGCATACATAAATTAACACAATAGGTATAATTACACTGAGAGTTACCCCATGTTAAAATGAAACCTGCTGTAATATACACGTTAAAGTAATAAGTGACATGATACCGTATCTGCTGAGCTGTTTGATCCAACATCCTTTTCAGAAGTTCTTGAACATTTCGGATCAGGTCCACCTCCTAAATGAGGCAAAAATACTTGGTTATCCTTAAATAAAAGTCTTTCTACCTCCTCCACCCCTCCAAACAATAAGAATCATCTGCTTTAGGGTAAAGGTGGTCATACACAGGCAGATAAAGCTGCCGATATCGGTCATTTAGACCAACAGGTCTTCCTGATTGATATCCGGCCATGATATAGATCAGGAAGGTTTGATTTTTACCCGACCGACCCGTCGGAGCCCTTTGGCGTATCGTAATTCCATCGTTCGAACATACGGCCGAACGTTCTAATTACCCCCGATATAGCAATGCCGTTAGTGGCATATCGGGGAAAGATCCGCTCGTTTGGTGATTTCGCCAAACGAGCGGATCTTTGAGACTATGGCCACCTTAACAATCAGAGTAAGCCAATATTTGTTGAATCTGAAAGCCAAGTCTCCATGCAAACAGGATTGGATAATGGGTCAGTCCACACTTAATGGGTGGCATTAATGAAATGTGTTGCTGAATGAATAGCAATGGGGCTGAACATTTTAATGTTGCTGGGAGCATATGGTTTATCTCCTATGGCACTTAATAAGGGGTTAACTCCTCCGCTAAAGCTATGGCAATTGACAAATACAGGGGGTTTGGGGCCATAGATGAAGCTGTTGGCTAATGTGGTAAAGTTGCAGTTGCCCTAAGGGGTTGATTCATCTTGCTTAAAGGAAAACTATACCCCCCAAACAATGTTGGTCTCTATAAAAAGATATTGCATAACACAGCTCATGTGTAAAATCCTGCTTCACTTAAATAAACCATTTTCATTATAATAAACTTTGCTAGTAGTATGTGCCATTGGGTAATCATAAATAGAAAATTGCCATTTTAAAAAAATAAGGGCCGCCCCCTGGGATCGCAGGATTCACTGTACTCACAAACATACCAACAAACCATACAAGTTAGGTCACATGAGCCCAGGGGCGGTCCTGGCCCCTCCGCCGCCTGAGGCAGCAGCAGTTGCTGCCCCCCTCCTCTGGAAATTCGCTCTTAAAGTACCAGGAGCAGCATTTTTGCTGCTCCTGGTACCTAGCGGGGAGCTGCCGCCTGAGGCGACAGCCTCAACTCGCCTCATTAGCGAAGCACCCCTGCATGAGCCAATTAACAGACAGAGTTGTGTCTTTTGCTTCCACACTTCTTCCTGTTACAGTTAGAGCTGCAGTATTTCTGGTCAGGTGATCTCTGAGGCAGCACACAGACCATCACGAAATGGTGGCTCAAGGCAAGAGTTGTAAAAGGGCAATATTTACTTAAATATATATTCCAGTTTGGTAAGAATATGCCACTTAATATGATATGAACTATCTGTTGCTTAAGTGTTCATTTTGGGGGTATAGTTTTCCTTTAAAGGAGAAGGAAACCCAGTCAGCGCAAAAACTCTCCCCCCCTCCCCTGTGTTGCTTCCCCTCCCTCCTCCCCCCTGGCCTACCTGTCCCGCTGGGCAAATGCCCCTAACTTGTTACTTACCCTTCTGCGCAGATCCAGTCTACGGAGTTCACCAACGCCATCTTCTTCCAAGCGATCTTCTTCCTGCTTTGACCGGCGTTTTGGTGCATGCGCAGTAGGAGCATTTCGCCAGTACGGATCTACTGCGCATGCGCCAAAAGTCACGAAGTTTTCCGATTTGACTTCGTGACTTTTGGCGCATGCGCAGTAGATCCGTACCGGCGAAATGCTCCTACTGCGCATGTGCCAGTCAAAGCAGGAAGAAGATCGCGTGGAAGAAGATGGCGTCGGTGAACTCTGTAGACTGGACCTGCGCAGAAGGGTAAGTAACAAGTTAGGGGCATTTGCCCAGCGGGACAGATAGGCCAGAGGGGAGGAGGGAGGGGAAGCAACACAGGGGAGGGGGGGGAGGGTTTTTGCGCCGACTGGGGTTTCCTTCTCCTTTAAGTGTTTTGGACTATTGCAGTACTTGTGTAATAGTGTAATTGCCTCTCAGTGCTTTCCAGGTTATGTGTGCAGCAACATTAATAAGGAGTTTAAGGAGCACTGCCTAAAGGGCTGCTTTTACTTGTGTTCATTTAAATGGGCAGCTCAGTCTTAGCTAGATATAAGGAGGTTAACTAACCTACTAAAAACCTATTTAACATTTATGTTATATGTTTGTTTATCTACTCTGAAGTTGCTGGGCTAAAATAATACCTATAAACTTTTAACACTGTGTTAAAGGGTTGGTTCACCTTTAAGTTAACTTTTAGTATGTTATAGAATGGTTAATTCGAAGCAACTGTTCAACTGGCCTTTATTTTCTATTTCTTATAGTTTTAGAATTATTTGCCTTCTTCTGACTCTTTCCAGCCTTCAAATAAGGGTCACTGACCCCATCTAAAAAAAGAAATGCTCTGTAAGGGCTCTTACTGACGAGCGGTTGTAGCTGCGCTCCCCTGTGTTCCGTTTTTCTGCGTTCAGCCGCAGGGGAGCGTAGGAATAGACGCATTACGTTTTTTCCAATGGGGCTTTACTCACACAGGCGCGTGTAGGCGCCGAACGCAGGTTGAGACGCAACATGCTGCATTTTTCCTGCGTTTGGCGCATACACGCGCCTGTGTGAGTAAAGCCCCATTGGAAAAACCGTAATGCGTCTATTCCTGCGCTCCCCTGCGGCTGAACGCAGAAAAACGGAACGCAGGGGAGCGCAGCTACAACCGCTTGTCAGTAAGAACCCTACGGCTTCACATGTATTGTTCTTGCTACTTTTTATTTATTACTCATCTTCCTGTTCAGGCCTATTCATATTCTAGTCTCTAATTCAAATCAATGCATGGTTGCTAGGTACATTTAGTTCCTAGCAACCATATAGATTGCTGAAAGTGCAATACTGTCGAGCTGCTGAATAAAGAGCTAAATAACTAAAAACACCACAAATAAAAACTGAAAAGCAATTGCAAAATGTCACTCTCTACATCATACTAAGTAAATTTACTTTAGTTTAAGATAATTTAAAGATGAACAACCCCTTTAAACCATGTGTATGTGTGTCAGTGTGCCCACAGCGGTAGTACATAGCCTTCCCAAACAGAAAATCACCCTCCGACTATGACCAGCCGACTCCTGTGGGACTTTAAGGACTGCGCTCCAGATGGCAGGGTCCCTGGCTTTTGTGGGCCCTGCCGACCCAGATCCGCACCCACATTAACTTCTTAATCCGAAAAAATTGTGCGAATTCGCGTATGCACGCAGAAGTGACATTCCGCCGCATGCGCACACTGGTGTTGCATTGGTGCATGCGCACATATTTGTCGTTCCGTTGCAGCATAGGGGGGGCCCTGGGGTAGCAGCCCCAGTGGGCCCCGGGCCCCCCAGTCTGACCCTGCCAGAAGGCATAAAGTGCAGGGCACAGCAGTGCACAAGTGTTCTGTAACTGGAGTCCAGGGTTATTAAAAAAGGCCTTTTGTATTTATATTTGTGATATGAGATAATTCTATTATTCAATGAAAAATTGATGATCCCTGCTATGCCAGGAGGCGAATATTAACAGAATCGTTTTTTTAAAATCGGTTATTATTTATTGTGCAATAAAAGCTGCTTTTATGTTTTCACGAGGTCTAGTAACCCATAGCAACCAGTTGTGTATTTGCTTTCTCCCAGTGAATGCTATTTGGTGACTGATCAGTGACCGAAAAGAAATCTTTTATTCCAAAACGATGACTCCGCAGCGTTAACGTGAGATGATCTGACCTATAATAAATGAGATGGGCCACAGCAGACGTTTCACAGAAGGGGAAATGAACATAATTAGATGAATATTGCTACAAGCACAAATGATCTTTATCAGATTCATCAAAGGTATTGAAATGAGAAATGACTACTGCAAGGAGATATATGCTTTGCAAGAAAATAAAACACATGAAATGGCTTTGGCCAAAGATTAAAGTGTGCCAGACGTACTATGGGCTTTAATCTATGGCAAATAGGAGCTCCTAAGCCTGTTTAACAGCCGTCAGTTTGATTTGACTCTTGTAGAATGAAAGAAATGATAATATAGGCCATTAGGAAGGATTGGCTTGGTCAGTTATCCGGAAATATGTCATACAGAAAGCTCCAAACTACAGAAAGGCAGTCTTCCATTTGATCCAAATAATCCATTTTTAAAAAATGATTTCCTTTTTCTCTGTAATAATAAAACAGTAGTTTGTACTTGATCCCATCTAAGATATAATTAATCCTTATTGGAGGCAAAAACCAGCCTATTGGGTATATTTAAACATGATTTTATAGTAGACTTAAGGTAAGAAGATCCAAATTCTAGAAAGATCTGTTATATGGAAAACCCCAGATCCCCATACCTATATATCTATGTGTGTGTTTGTGTGTAGTTCCCCTTTAAATTAACTTTTAGTCAGATGCAGAAAGGGGCATTCTGAGATAATTTGCAGCCGCTCTAAAGTTTGGAATGTAAGCAGCAATCTGGTTACTAGCGTCCTGTTTACCGTAGCAACCAGACAGTGGTTTGATTGAAAGACTAGGTCATAAATAGGAGAGGCCTGAATACATACCTCCCAACTGTCCCGTTTTCAGCTGGGATAGTCCCGCTTTTGACAGCTCAACCTGCAGTCCCACATTCGTACTGAAATGTCCCGACAGCCAGAAAAAGATACAAAGTTGCCTTTTGGTAAAGAGCCTAGAACAGCCACCAGGAGCAACTAAGATACTTTTGTAGCAATTTTGAGATAAGCAAATATGTGATTGTAACAATTTAGATAAACAAGTCTATTGGGAGAACTTAGACTCACCGCTTAAGGCAATTCACCTTCATTAGCAAAACTGGAGAAAAAGAAACACTGAAATATGTTAAAATTTTCATAACCTTACAAATTTTGTAAACTGAACATGGTAATTAAGGGGTGTAGCCGCAAAAATGGGCATGGTCAAAAAAAATTCCCACGCTACGAGCAGCAACTTTTTTTAGTCAGTCTTTTTATGTACAAAATGTTAGGAGGTATGTGAATAGAAAGATCATGAATAATAAGTTACAATACCAAGAATGGCTGTGGGGGTCAGTGACCCCCATTTAAAAGTTGGAAAGAGGCAGAACAGAAGGAGGCAAATATTTAAAAACTTATAGGAAAAAAAAAGTGGGTTCAGGCTGCTGGGATTTTAGTCAAGCCGTACATCACTACTGTATATGTCAGTGGCTAAAGAAGATTTCGATTTCCTGCATAGAGCTTGAGCGGCCTCATGATGGCAGTGTCTCACTGTATAATAAAATACACAAATCAGTGACTGCCAATAATTTAGCTTTCTTAAGCAGCCTCATGATGGCAGTGTCTCACTGTAAAATAAAAAAGGACATGGAAGTTACTGACTAGCAATTGTGTAGGTTTTAGCTTCAAAAAAATAATGGTTTATTGTCTTTATTTTCCCAGCTGTGTTCAATTGTTCAGCATTAGCTCTGCTTCATCCCCAAAGTCAGGGATTCTGTTTTCTGTTATTACAGAAGCTGATTATAATTAAGGACTCTTACAGACGAGCCTTTTTAGCCGCGCTCTTCTTAGGGCAGCACTACATGGGCGATTCAGCCGCGATCCGACGCACTGCGCAAAATCGCAGGCGTCACGTCGGATGCGACGGAAATAAGGTAAGTAATTCAATTGTCTCATTGTGTCGCAATATTGATGCAACGCGACTGACGGATGCAGACGCAGACAGTCGTGTTGCGTCACATCAACAATCCGACACTGCCATTACTTACCTTGTTTCCGTCACATCCGTTGTGACGCCTGTGATTTTGCGCAGCGCGTCGGATTGCGGCTGAATCGCCCATGTAGTCCTGCCCTTAGGGTTGCCACCTTTTCCTATATTTTTTACCGGCTGGTGGAGGGCAGGAACATAAGGGGCGGGCCATGATGTAAAAAGGGGTGGGCCATGATGTAAAAAGGGGGCGTGGCCACAACACAGAGAGCTGAAGACGGAGAAAAAAGCGGTTTACAAGGGATTGGGGGCAAGCCAAGGGTTCTTTTTGAAGGGTATTACAAATTTACCGGCAGCTACATTGCCGGTAAATTTGTAATACCGGCCCTGGCCTTGGCAGATGTTTTACACTGGCCAGGTGGCAGCCCTAGCACTCCTGCGTTCCGGTTTCATGCGTTCAGCCGCAGGGGACGCAGCCGCAGGGGCTGTACTCACACAGACGCATGTAAGCGCCGAACGCAGGTTGGGACGCAGCATGTTGCATTTTTCCTTATATGTGTCATTGAAAAGAATTCAGTGCATCTACTCCTGCGCTCCCCTGCGGCTGAACGCATGAAACCGGAAAGCAGGGGAGCGCAGCTAAAAAGAACCCTAAAGCTATGGGGCGATTTGCAGCCTTTTCCCACCCCAATATTTTGTAGGCCGCAGATTGGGGGGGGGCAGACCTCTGCTTGTTTTGTTGCCCTATAAGCGAGACCAAACAAAAACATACCATTAAAGGGATGGTTCGCCATTAAAGGACCAGTAACGTCAAAAATTTTTACAAAAAAATTCGTTAGAATACAACGAAAAAAAAACACCAACACAAATTAAAATTTAAAATAGCAAAGCCTTTAATAAGAAATAACTTACAGAAACTCCACTTCCTGTCCTCTTCAGAAACGGCGAAAAGGCGACCATCCATCCTGCAGCGCTCCATTTCTCCTCCTGGATATTCACTGACAGCATGCAGCTGGGAGAGTGTGCTTCCCCTTGTCAAGCAGCGGGCTTCTTGTGGCTCTGTAGGATGGACACGGTGATCAGCGCAATTTACCAGTTGAGGGATTCACCAACGTGCTCCTGCCGACCCTACCCGACCCCTTGTTCGTGTCTTTGGTGGAGGAGCAGCGCCTGTGCTTCTCTGCAGCTCCTGCTGGTGACCGCACAGCTCAGCGCACAGCGAACGATGTCAAGCCTGTCCTATGGACCCCTGGAAGACGAGATCCTTGTTGCAAACAGCAGGATCCAAGTGCCCTTTGGCAGGACAGTCTTCCTGGATGATGGATCCCATCCACGACCTGCTGATCCCGGGAGACAACGAGCCCCTGTCTCAGAGGCCGGGCCGCCTGACCCCCAACAAGTTCCAGTGCGAGTTCCCAGGAAGTGAAGTACTCGCACCTGGGCGCCCGCAGCCCCTCCAGAGACCGAGTGAGGTTGCTGCTGCCCTATGACGGCCCCACACGCACCCTCATAGCCTCCTTCTGGCGTGTTCTCAGTCCCTGCGCCTGGGCGCTCACACTGGCGCTATATCTTTCTCCAGCTCTCGGCAATTGCGCTGCTCCTCAACCAAAGACATGCTCGGTCTCTGGAGGGGCTGCGGGCGCCCAGGTGCGAGTACTTCACTTCCTGGGAACTCGCACTGGAACTTGTTGGGGGTCAGGCGGCCCGGCCTCTGAGACAGGGGCTCGTTGTCTCCCGGGATCAGCAGGTCGTGGATGGGATCCATCATCCAGGAAGACTGTCCTGCCAAAGGGCACTTGAATCCTGCTGTTTTTTTGTAAAAAATTTTGACGTTACTGGTCCTTTAAGTTAGCTTTTAGTATGTTATAGAATGGCTATTTCTAAGAAACTTTTCAATTAGCCTTTAAAATTTTTTTTTATCATTTTTGAGATATTTGCCTTCTTCTTCTGACTCTTTCCAGCTTTCAAATGAGGGGTCATTAACCCCATCTAAAAAACAAAAACTGTAAGGGCTCTTCCACACAGGGTCGGACTGGGGGGCCCGGGGCCCACCGGGACTACTGTCCAGGGCCCCTCCGACCCTCCCAACCCCCTACGATGACGCGCCGAGCCTGCGTGAAGGCGCTGCTCAGCGTGTATGTGTGTAGGAGCAGCTCGACGAATCAATGAAAGGTGCCGTGCGCATGCGCAGATGGCGCTGCGCGGCACATACAAAAATATCAGATACGATCGGGACAGGGGACTGGCCCGGCGGGGGCCGATTAAGGGTCGGGGCCCACCGGGTTATTTGCCAGTATCCCGCCAGGCCAGTCCGACACTGCTTACACATGGCCGTTTTGGCCTGCGCTCCCCTGCGTTGCGGTTTCTTCTGTTCAGCCACCGGGGAGTGCAGGAGTAAATGCAGTCAAATATTTTAAAGGGGGCTGTACTCAAACACGTGTAACACCTATTTGGGCTGCATAGCACACAAATAGTTAAACTGTCCAGCTAGCAGTAGAAGCATGGGTTACACTGCGACTTACACAACAGGGTCAGGGCCTTCGCCATGTGGAAGTGTTCCCTCTATGGTGTAGTGCAACTACATCCCCCAGGCTACTGTGCATACAACAAAAGATGGGCGCCAGGAGGTTCTTGCAGTAAAACAGAAACGGTTTATTTAACTATACACGAGGCAAGTGACCACAGGTTTAGTACTCACACAGGAGCTGAGGCAATAGCACATTTCTCACACAGAGCTGCAGCCATTAGGCATTTCTCACAGAGGAAAGGTCTCCATTAGGCATTTGCAGTATTCACACACATTCCCTCCTGGAAGTTGTCAGGAAAGCAGCTTCTACCCTACAGTCCCTCTTCACTGAGGTCCCTGACTGGAGGCAACACATAAAGCCTCTGGGAAGCTACTCCCTTACTGCAAATCCTTGTTGGAGCTTCAGCTGCTCTTTCTCTCCTAGAGAGACTATAACAAGTCTGCCCTAGTGCAACTATTCCTCATTCACGGGGTTACCTGCTCCCCGACTTCTTCTCCAAAGCACATGGGCCTTTCTGGGCCTAGCTGTATCCAGGCTCTCCTGAGCACACCCAGCTGGATCACCATCCACAGGCCAAAGAGGAAGAGGCCACTCCCTACACTCACTACACTCACTATATAGCAGTGTAGCAGGGGAGTGTCATTCTCTCCTGGCAGATCACTCTAAGAAAAAGGTGGGGGCCTTAAAGCTGCAGATTAACCCATAGGGGCCCCTACACACAGGTGAAATGCAACATGCTGCGTCTCAAACTGCATTCGGTACTTACAGGCCCGGATTTGCGGCGAGGCCGCATAGGCCCGGGCCTAGGGCGGCAAAAAAATAGGGGCGGCATGCCGCCCAGCCGCATTATGGGGATGCGTGCGTCCCCATTCATTTACAGCAGCTGCGCCAGCATTTTTTCGCCGGCGCGCTGGGAAGGGGAGGTGAGGTGGGCACTAGGACCGCACGGCCGCCTGGTCGGACCGCGCGGCCTAGGGGCGCACCTCATTTAAATCCGGCGTTGGGTACTTATATGCGTCTGTGTGAGTACAGCCCCTTTCAGAATAATTGACTGCGTCTACTCCTGGGGCTGAACAGAAGAAACCACAACGCAGGGGAGCGCAGGCAAAAATGGCCGTGTGTAAAAGCCCTAAGGCTGTACAATTTTATTATTGTTGTTACTTTTTATTACTCAACTCTATTCAGGCCTCTTCTATTCATCCCAATATTATTCTATTCTCCTGATCAAATCAATGCATGGTTGCTAGGGTAGTTTGAACCCTAGTAACCAGATTTCTGACACTGCAAACTGGAGAGCTGCTGAATAAAACGCCAAATAACTAGCCACAAATGATAAAAAATGAAAACCAATTGCAAATTGTCTCAGAATATCACTCTCTACATTATACTAAAAGTTAATTTAAAGGTGAACAACCCCTTTAAATTATTCTCATAGATTTCTTACCTCCTGAGCCTGTAAAGCAATTATTAAAGATGAAAATAAGGACAAAAAGCTGGAATCCCATTGCAGGCAGGAGGTAGATTAAAATACAAGCGCTTATTTAGGTACTTGCTGTAAGCAACAGCGCACCCTTGGGTAAATTGCAGACAACTGTAAATATGAGGGTGTTTGGGGTGTCAGGAACAGGAATTTGCGTGAGTGGGTGGGGGGTCGGAAAGTCATGGGTCGCTATCCTTCTGTTTGTAGGCCCATATAATTACTCCACTGAGTGCAATCCATTGGAATAACATGCAGTGCAAGTTTTGTGCAAAATGAACTAAGCTGCTACTTATTGGGTGACCAGTCCTGGATCTGTAACCAAAATGCTGTAATGTGGGCAGGGCAGCCATCAGGGGGGGAGAGTTGTAGGCCAAGCCACACTTACTTGATTAGCCAGGCCCCCCATCTTTCTGAGAGCTGCAGACTTCGGGGCCCTGGCCACCAATTTTCTTATAATGTGGGGGGTGGCCTGGCCACCAATTTTTTTTTCTCATGTGGGGTCCTAGCCACCAACATTTTTTAATGGCGGGGCCCTGGCCACAAATGTTTTTTATGGGGGGCCCTGACCACCAATATCTTTTTATTTATTTTTTTAACATGTGGGAACCCTAGCCACCAATATTTTTTTGGTTTTTTTTACTGTGTGGTGGGGGGCGGACCTGTGGTGTGGGTAGAGCGGACCTGTAGGTGGGGCTTGCGGTGGGCACAGCTCAGGAGGCCCAGGAAATTTTGTCGTATGGGGCCCTGTGATTTCTGATGGCGGTCCTGAATGTGGGTAAAACAAGGCAATTGCCATCTGACTTTTGCACTTTGCATTCATAAATGAACCTGGAATTCCGTAATGCAGCCTTCATTTTGCCTGTTGGTGCCGTATCCCTGAGATTTACAAGGGACTTGCCTTATTTACTAACCCTGCACCAGACAAAGTGATCCGGCAGAAGCCAGGAATCTGCAGTTATTGGAATACATAGTTATACATAGTTCCGCATGTTCAACCACGGTGCGTTGTCATACGCCGTATCATTTGCCAGTAATGTATAATCCCCTCGTTACAGATTTGGGTTCGGATGAAGCTGTGAATAAATCTGCGAGGCCGGAGATAATTTAGCAATGAAGATCCACTTAGTGCTGATATGAGACTTTCAGTAAGTGGAGCCACTCAGCTCCAATACTTAGCGGGAATTGTCTTTGCTTCTCACGTATAATATTGCAGCCCCCGGCCTGAGGCGTGCCGATAAGTACTGAGCAAATTGTTCTGCTCAATGTGCACTGAGCACGATTAAATTCATTTGCATTGGGATTTAGGTACAAATACGCCAAATTCTTTTTAACTTTCAAATTATGGGGTTTATTCAGGGTCGGACTGGGCAAAAAAACCTGGTGGGCCCCGGCTCTCGTGGGCCCCGCCAGTCCAGACCTGCTCCAGTCTGTTGTTCCTACTCTGACCTCCCTCTCCATCCCTGTCACGACAAAAAACAAGTTGGTTGGGGGCCCATAGGGGGGAGACAGCAGCCCCAGTGGGCCCCTCAGTCTGACCCTGGGTTTATTTTTTTTTTTTTTGTACCAGGACCCATCAAGGCTTGGCAGATGGAGGTAAAGAGTGATATTCTGAGACAATTTGCAAATGGTTTTCATTTTTTATTATTTGTTGCTTTTGAGTTATTTAGCCTTTTATTCAGCAACTCTCCAGTTTGCATTTTCAGCATTTTCATCTAGTTGCTAGGCTCCACATTACCCCGAGGGACCCAAATATGAATAGGAGAGGCCTGAATACAAAGATGAGTAATAAAAAGTAGCAATAACAATACATTTGTAGCCTTACAGAGCGTTTGTTCTTTAGATGGGGTCAGTGACCCCCCATTTAAAAGTTGGAAAGATTCAAAAATGAAATGAAGGCCAATTAAAAAGTTGCTTAGAATTGACCATTTTACAACATACTAAAAGTTAACTTAAAGGCCAACCCTCATTGTTAGATGACTTATAGGTCAATCACTTTTTCGGTGATACATATATGTAAATTAATGTACATGTAAGCTTTGATTGTATAAAATATTCCATCTAACTGGCGGTTTGCCCTCCTTCACTTTTAGTTTTAGCACGCTAAGATGTACTAAACACAGTGTTGGTGCCCCTCCAGCAGTTTGTACGAGTGTGAACAGGTGAACAATGGTGATGGATGGATGGTGGGCCTTGATTTTGTAATACCTATCATTTTTCCCCCTTTGATGACATTATGAGGCATATCCTGCTTTCCTTTAGTAATATCTCTGCCACTATCTCTAACATCAGAGGTTGAAGGTCAGTAGGGGTGTTTAAAGCAGAACTAAAACTTAATAAACTAGTAGGATAGGAACTGGGTAGAACTGGCCTGCCGGGGCACCAGGTAAAAACCCGTGGGCCCCGGCATTGGTGGGCCCTCTAATTACATTGGTGGCGCAACGCTCATGCTGCGGCAGAGCCAGCCAGTCTGTAAGTACCAGCAGGCCCACCAGCCCGGTTGCCAGCCTACCCATCCACTCTCCCTCTTCACTCACACAGGTCACCCAGCCGGATATGTGTGCGGTGCCATCCAGCATGTTCTGAATCTGACGTAACCCCCTGGTCCTGGCCTGACGGGATGTCCTCCCAGCCTGCCCAAGAGAAGTTAGTGCGCATGTGCAAGCAGAAGTAAGTTAGCGCCTTTGGAAAGTGGGCGCACACACAGCGCAAGACAGCAGGGGCAGAGGGTGGGCCCTGGGGCAGAGGGGGGGGGCCTGGGACAGCAGCCCCAGTGGACCCCGTAGGGCCCCCCAGTTTGACTCTGGGTAGAAATGTTCCACATTTTGTTCTGGGTATCTATACCTGACTCCAGGCACGTTTCAGGGTCTGCTGCCGCCTGTGGCAGCAGCCCCAATGCCACCCCTAGCCGCATCGCTAGTGCAGTGAGCGATATTGCGCTCGCAGCACTAGAAGAGCCGAATTTCCGTTTTAAAAAACGGAAATTCGTCTCTTAAAGTTACCAGAGGCGGCTTTTTGCCTCCCTTGGTAACTGGCCGCTCCGTGCCGCCTGAGGCAAGATTCTAACCTTGCCTAATGGCTGGAGCAGCCCTGCCTGTCTTTGAAGATGCCCCAGTAGCTCCCCATCTTCTTTTCTGCTGATTCACTGCACATGCTCTGTGCTGCTGTCACCCACTCACAATATACAGTTCACATAGAATAGAAATGTCACACTATAAGACTGATTAGTAATTAATACACATGCCCTGGCAGTATAGAAACCAGTACCATCTGCATCTAAATTGACTAATATGTAGCATCAGCTTATATAATACACAAAGGCCATGAATATCTTATAAATTATATCCTTATAAACGGTGACGAGTGATGTCGTCAGTTATAAACGGTGAGTAGTGATGTCATTTTTGCCACATGACTCACTGAAACTTGTGTATTATAATAATTCAAGTTCCCCGTGTTGGAAAATATGAGGGTATTAGAAGTTATCTCGGAGTTCCATGACCTGTATAAAAACACTCGGCCTTCGTGCTTTCATATGGTCATGGAACTCCTCGGTCACTTATGATATCCTTGATATGATATAACAGACAATCCTCATTATCTGCTTGACGATTTCCGACAACCACAATTAGCATTTAGCAACACTTTTGACAGTGCAGTGAGTTATAGTCCAACACCATAGAAAGTATACGTACCCAGACACCTATAACAACTTATTTTGTTAAAAACCTATGTAGCACTATAGTAAAATGAGTGCACCTTTCTCTGACTATGAGCTCCACTCCCAGTTTTGTGCTCCGGATGAGACCTTAAAATCTTAGGGAGCGAGCCCTTGCAACGATGTGGAGGCAGGGTGTAGTGCAACTGTAACTGTATTCAGGGTGCAAATAATTGGGTGAGAGTGGATCTTATAACTTAACCAATGAACATACAATCCTCAATGAAGTGTACAATAAGCACAGACAGGATCAGCAGTGGATAGGCAATACTCACAGCACCTTTGGTCAATATAAGTTCCCTCACGAACGAGGACAACGTACACAGCCTTGAGGAGGTAGACTCAGCTTTCAGCCTTCTCCCTAAGTGGAAACTGAGGAGAAACTATCATTCCTAGGTCTGTACACTTAGTCCCTACTTCTGGGAAATTAGTACCCGGGATCTTAATCCCTCTAGCTCTCCTCGTCGGAGCTTTGAGCTGCTCAGCTAAATATCCTGTATAAAGGTGAGTAGCCTATCCTTACTAGACCTGACCTGTTCCACTCGAGCTCTGCCTGCTCAGGCTAGAGCCAGCACAAGATGGACACTGAAAGCATGGCTTCAGAGGCGTTTATACTCTAGCACAATGCCATCTACTGGTCACTGTGAGAAACAACAAGGGGCATAGCTTAAAGCAGGAATAGAAAACAGTTCCCCCTCCCAACTGTATTTTAGGACCCAATTAGGTGTCTATAACACTAGGAAACTGCCTGCTAAATAATACTGGGGAACTCATTTACCAGTCGCCTACACCTAATTTAAAAAAAAATTGCAAGTTGACAGTGCAGAGAGTTAAAGTTCAGCACCAAAGTTGTATCAATTAAATACAGTGAATTCATACTAATCTAAAAACATAATTTTATCACTAATTAGCAACTATTATGCACCAGCATTTATTGTGTTGAAAAGCTACAGCATCAGTTGACTGTGAATGTTTTTAATTGTTGTAAATTCTGTAAACAGTTGAACAAAAAATAAACTTTATTCTTTACATAACCAGAGGGAAGATCAGGCATAACAATCCTAAGCATTTTAAAATGTATTATAAATTCAGAAAGGGCTTACGGAACGCATTTTAGGACATCCTCCGGCGAAATACCTGTCCTTCATGCGATATCATATGGCTTAGGAATGGAGCATCGGTTGCTTTTACTGTCACTCATTCTCAAAATCTGCAGTCATATCTCCGTCCTCTACCCTCCCTTCTCAGGCATCAGTCATACGAACTCCGCCCTCAGCTCCGCGCTCCTCCCTCTGTCCTCCGCCTTCCGCCCTCTTCCCTCCACCTTCAGCCCTCTTTCCTCAGCACTCAGCCTTTCTCTGATCCTCTTCATCCCTCCACACTTCGCCCTCCACTCTCCTCTCTCAAAGAGGTCCACTCACAAAAACGAAGATGCCTATTGGCTGTGAGAAATGGCGCTAAATACAAAAGCGGAAGTAAAAAAAAAAAGTAAATAAGAGAGTTCTGAGGGCGGAGAGAGGAGGGCGAAGTGCGGAGGGATGAGCGCTGAGGGTAGAGGGCTGAGCAGGGAGGGCAGAAGGCGGAGGACTGAGGGCAAAACAAGGGGAAACAAGCTGCTGATAACAAAGGAACCAGAGCAGACTGGCAGCAGGGACTAAGGTATTTATCTGGGGGGCTGTAAATTTATAGATAGGAAAAAAACGTTTACTTCTTCTTTACATGGCAGGCCGACCTCATTTTCTGCTTGACGATTTAGCTTAGCTTCTCAACAGTTACTCAAAGCACACTGAGCATGTGCAGTGCCACTGACTCGCCTAACAAAATCCAAGATGGGGAGCTCCTGTGCACAACTTTGAAGACCCAGATCATTACTGTAATAAGGAATATCAAAACCTTTAGGCTGGTGCAGTATGCTCAATATATAAAGCATTTGTAGCCATATTTATTTTTAGGGTTTAGTTCTCCATACATAGATCATGAATAGGGTGAGTTAAGGTCCTAAACTAGATGCTGGGCTAATACAACATTATGGGATAGCAATGTATTTCTATTATTTTATCATATACACGTATGGGACCATATGCTGTATTGTGCTAAGCAGCACTGTGGGTTGGGCTAAAGTTATACCAGGCCTATTATCCACAGTGGATCGGAATTCAGTGTAATTTTAGGATTATGATTAAAATGTATTTTTGAAGCTGTGCTCATTACGAGTGAAATCTGACAGTTGTTTCAACGTATTTCTTTCAAGTAGACTTCAGTAAAGGCAGTGCCGAATTTGTGTGTGATTTCACATATGAATTATTAATGCTTATCTTGTTTCAGACGTTTGGTGATTGCAATTAGACGTGCAAATCAATGGAGGCAGTGTGCGAAGTGCATAATGCATGTGGGAAGGATGGTTTTGCTGTGTGCTCAGGCAATAATGTAAGTCTACAAAATAGCCCAAACACTCAAAGGAACTGCAGTTTGTCCCCACTTTTACTCCCCTACTTCTGATTCCTTTTAATATTCCCTCCTGCTCCTCTGCTTTCCCTTATTCTTAACCATTTCAACTTATACCTGTTCCCTTTACTACTGCTGCAATAGCTCCTCCTCTCCAAATCCAGCTAGCTTCCTTGTACCCATTTTGGTTACTGCCCATGTTATCTCTTCTTCTCTACCATTTCAGCTCATTAGTTCTGCCAACCAAAGGAAGTGGCACAGCATAGTTTTATGCTCCAAGACAGTGATCCCCAACCAGTGGCTCGTGAGTAACATGTTACTCCCCAACCCCTTGGATGTTGCTCCCAGTGGCCTAAAGCAGGTGCGTATTTTTGAATTCCAGACTTTGAAGGCAAGTTTTGGTTGCATTAAAACCAATTGTACTGCCAAACAGAGCCTTCTGTAATGTTCCAGCTCACATAGGTGCTACCAGGAAGCCAACCAACCTTATTGGGCACCCCAGGAACTTTTTTTCCTGCTTGTGTTGCTCCCCAACACTTTTTAGATTTGCATGTGGCTCACGGGTACAAAAGGTTGCAGACCCCTGCTCTAAAGCTATGAAAATAAGGCCACATTAAACTAAGGCTTTAGTTACCCTTTAAAGAGCTGAGCCCTTAAAGATTAGTTATAATCCTTGAAACCAACCCTGGATTCTGCACTTGCCTATGCCAAACACCCAGATGCCGTTTTTTCTTTTATTTCTGATCTCAGGCTGCTAGCACAGGAATGTAACAGTATATGTGACTAATTCTGGTGCTGAATAAAATCATTCCATAGCAGTTTTATTCCGACCCAACTCCCAGCATGTGCCAGCGCTAAAGCTTGATGGGCACTGTAGACTGGTATTATATGGAATGGTTGGTTAATAGAGCCATAATCCTTCCCGATGGGGTATTTTGAGCATCTCTTTAATCAGGCCGAAAATGTCCCTATCTCCCTGTCATAGAGGACTTAGATAAGGTACACAAGGCAGGAGGGACCTCAGCACAATTTTATTTCTCATTCTATAGATTGATGTGGGATAGTGGGACCATTTAGCTGTTGTTTGCATGCAATTCATTTACATTTTTTATACATTATATTAGTGTCATTTTATTATGCAGTGTTATAATTTTGTATTTTTCTACCTCAGCTGATGAATGCTCCTTAGAGCGGCTGCCCAAATTCCCTATGTGCTATTACACTAAACCCAACATGCACATGTATAAATCCAACCTATACATTATAAGAAATTGGTATTGTTGGGCGAATTTCTCCCATTTCGCAGAAAAATTTGCAAATTTCCTGCAAAATTCACGAAATGCGAATTTTGACGCCCCCGTCAATTTTGAAACCCGCGTCAATTCACTGCAATTTTGACACCGGCGTTAAAGTCAATGGTGTCTGAATAGTGTTGATGCGTGTCCGTATTGACAAGAGCGACTTTTCAGAAGCGTGTCCAATATTTTTTTGAATTCGCCGGCGAATTTAGGTGCCATTTTCTCAAACGCGGAAAGTCGCCAATCATTAGAAATTGGACCTCAGTGACATTGACCACCTCATATAAGGTCTAAACCTAGCAGTTGTTAGTCACTGGTTTGGCATTACTTGACCAGACGCCCAACCATCTATGAGACCAAAATAATGACCTTTCTGAATCCTTATGTGATGTTTTTATATATCCGTCCAGCTGAGAATTTTTAACTCAATCAACCTCCAATTTGTATGTGATGGATGTCCACCCACTATGTGGTTAGGGAAAGGCCAGTTCCAAAAAGTAGCACAATGAATAAGAGAAGACTGTTTCTAAATGGTTTCTAAATGGATTATGGTGCTTGTATCACAGTGGCCAAACACTACCTCCATTCACCAGATGGAGCACCTGCAGAAAGACACAAGGGACTTGGAGATTCCATGCAGAGAGGAACGCATGTTGGACTCCTCCTATGGTTTGGGGTCCCCATGAGCCACACTCAAATGCAAAAAAAAGTTGGAGAGCAACATAAGCATGCACAAAGACCCTGGGGATGACAGATATGGCCTGTGATTGGCTATTTGGTAACCCCTATGTGGACTAACAGAATACATGAGGCTCTGTTTGGCAGTATACATGGTTTTATGCAACAAAAACTTGCCTTCAAGCCAGGCTTGAGGCCACTGAGAGCAACATCCAAGCGGTCTGGGAACAACATGGTTCTCCAGAGCCATTGGTTGGGGAAGGATCACTGCCTTATGGGGGAAACGGAATAGCTGAAGAAGTATTAAAAGGGCCCTTGAACATACTATAGACATGCAGTGCTGGGAAATTGACTGGGATTATCCTTTCTATGAATAGTGCTGTGACACAAGATTTAAGAAGTACGATGCCTGGCATGGTGCTGGGAATCAGCATTCTCATTGGTCAGTCCTTTTGTATTTATAATGAAGTTTTTGATCAGTAGAATTCTTATTGGTAAGTGGCAACGTCTATAGAAAAACTAATGGATGCTGTGGGACAGTGTTACACCTGGGTTTACAACCCTTTAAAAGAAGACCAACTAGCATAGCTAGACGTTTTAAAAAAAAATGATTGTCCCTCAATGGGCATGAGTCAGGAAACCACATGGTCAGCCATACTCCTAGTTCTCCAGATGTCACTGGGCTGTGAAATAATTCACTGAATTCACTTAAAATCCAACTAGAAGGCTGCATTAAATGCTTTGAATATAAATGCCACCGTTGCAGCCCAGTAACTGGCATTTATTAGAAGTCAACCTGTTTTTCCAAGAGATATGGTAACCTCAGAGTCCATGCAACTACTATCATGCTACACTGGCACCAAAGCAAAAGGGTCTCATCTTGCAGGTAAACTTTTCTTCGAACCGATTTCCTTCTTTCTGGTCCAATAGAAACAACTGCAATTATAACAATTAAATAATCCTTAAAGCCGCACATTCTTCAGGCCATTACTTTGTTTCAAACCTATAATCATTGTTGTTCTGTTCTGCTGCTAGCAATGCGGCTGTTTGACGAGGGTAATTATCTGGAAATTAGGAAACTTGTTAAATATCCGTTGCTTATTAAATCAGAGCTACACGCTGTATCAGTGCTCAAAAAGAAACTACACATGTCAGCAAGTTGGGTTTTTTTAACGAACTGGACAGTACAAGGGCGTAGAACCTGCATTGCCCTCTAGTTGTTGTTCCAAGCCTGTACCCATGGGAAAGCACATAATGGGTAAAAATTAGATGAAGACCTATTTTCAGTGTTTGTGTCAACTTCTGTGGGTACAGACCCGTTGTGCAGAGGTGGAACCACTCAGTTAGCACCCATGGGTTTAGAGCACAATTAAGTATTTATTGCAATCATTCTTTTCCATTATTTGTATTAATATAGCAACATTTTTAATATAGCTTATATGTTTAAAGGCATACAGGATCCCCTAATCAGAAGCCTGTATGCAGTGGTGTAAATAGAAGCCCATAGGATCAGCACAGGAATATGTCAATTTCTATAGCAATCTGTGTAAACATTAAAAAACTCTGTGGGGCCCTTAGACTCCTTTCTAAAGAGGGTAACTTACCCTATGCCTGGAGGGATAGGGGCTACAAATATAGTGAATCTCTTTATGACCTGTAGTTATAGGAGGAAAATAATGAACATTTTGGTAGGATTAGCCTCCCAAAACAAGACCAACTTTTTTATATTCTTATATAACTTCTCCAAAGGAAAACCATCACGTGACCCTAAACAAAATGCCCCCATTCTTCCTTGACAGCTGGTTATGGTATAATTTTACTATACGTTTGATTTGTTGGCCCTATCTTTATTGACCCATTCTGCAGTTTGTGATGTGTATGCATTGCCATCGCCATGAACCTTCATGAGCATTTTTGTAGTGCTCTTATGCTGGCTAGAACCTTCATGAGCAACTCTTGCAGTGCTCTAATGCTGGTCAGAACCATCATGAACAGTTTAGCTCTAATGCTATCCAAAACCTCTATGGGCAACTCCTGTGTTGCTCTAATGCTGTTAAGAACCTTTATGAGCAATTGTGCTGTAATGCTGCTCAGAATCTTCACAAGCAACATCTGTATTGCTTTATTGCTGGCCAGAACCTTCACGAGCCACTCCTGTATTGCTCTAATGCTCGCCAGAACCTCCACAAACAATTTCTGACGTGCTCTAATGCTGGCCAGAACCTTCATGAGAAACTCGTACATTGCTTTGATGTTGGCCAGACCCTTCACAAGCAAGTCCTTTGTGCTCTATTTCTGGCAAGAACCTTCATAAGCAACTCATGCAGTGCTCTAATGCTGACCAGAACATCCACAAAAAATTTCTGAAGTGCTTGCTAGAACCATCATGAGCTCTAATGCTGTCTAGAACATGCATAAGCAACTCCTGTATTGCTCTCATGCTGGTCAGAACCTTCCTGAGAAACTCCTGTGTTCTCTATTGCTGCCCAAAAACATCATGAACAACTTCTGTAGTGTTCTAATGCTGGCCAGAACCATCATGAGCAGTTGGGCTTTAATGTTATCCAAAACATTCATGAGTAACTCCTGTATTGCTCTAATGCTGTCAAGAACCTTCTAGAGCAGTTGTGCTCTAATGCTGCCCAGAACCTTCACAAGCCACTTCTGTATTGCTCTAATGCTGGCCAGAATCTTCATGAGCAACTCCTGCAGTGCTCTAATGCTGGCGAGAACCTTCACAAACAATTTTTGAAGTGCTCTAATGCTGTACAGAACCATGAGCAGTTGTGAACTAATGCTGTCCAGAACCTTCATGAGAAACTCGTGCATTGCTTTAATGTTAGCCAGAATTCCTTTGTGCTCTATTGCTGGCCAGAACCTTCATAAGCAAGTCCTGCAGTGCCCTAATGCTGGCCCGAAACTTCATGATCAACTTCTGTAGTGCTCTAATGCTGGCCAGAAACTTCATAAGCAAGTCCTGCATTGCCCTAATGCTGGCCAGAAACTTCATGAGCAACTCTTGCAGTGCTCTAATGCTGGCCAGAACCTTCAGAAATGACTCTTATAGTGCTCTAATGTTCATGAAACCATTAGGCATTATGCTCTGGTTGCCAAGGTGTGATAGAAAAAGAAACTTCAGTAGAGAGAACATTAAAGACAGCTAGCAAGTTGCAGCATGGCCAACACCCAAGTGGGTAATGAAAACACAGGTGTAACCAATCAGCAGGTCTTATTGGATAGGTGGCTATTGATTACAAGACCTGAAACAAACCTGTTATAATTATTACATTGCCCCATAGGTTCCTCTGTCTATACAGAGATTCCATGAAATCAGTCTAGTATTAATGTTACCCTGTAGAGGGTACAGCTCAGCAGAATGGTATATTAGTGGCATTTTAATAGAATCACATTAATAAATGGCTGTTCTACCAGGGTTCATCTGTGGTTCTAAAATGAACAGTGTTTTCTCGACTGCTCGCGATCGGTTAATTGCCCTCACTCAAACACAGATTCGCTTTGCATCATGCTAGATTTACGTGGCAACGACAGACCCCATTTACTAATGATCTAATGCGGGAAATACAGCAGGTTACAGGCTTTTGTTTGTTAGTCAAGGATTAAGTGAGATTTTTAACCCAGAAAATTTCAATTAACAGTGCCCTGCTGCTTTGCGCTTGTTTTTATCCCTCTTCCATAGTTAAAAGTATAACCATGGTAAATATTTTCCCCTTTCCTGAATATGATTAGTAAGTTCTGCGTTGTGAGTCACTGGCTTCTTAGTAACACTGGAGCCAAAGGTTCTGTTTGTGTCTCCTTGTTTTATTCTTATTTTTCCAAAGCCTCTTTCGTTTCTAGAGAAGCGTTTTGATTGCTTAACCTGTCATTTGCAACACATTTAATTATATTTTGCAGTCCAACTGAGCACTTCTTTTTCTGGGTGCTGTGTCGGAAAGGTTCCTGGGTGACTCATGCGTCATGAATTACCTGAAAGGGGGAAGAACATCACCTGTGCGCAGTAGGTTGCCCATCTCAGTATCTGTAATTAACACCTTTGTTGTTACTTGGCACCTGCTGCAAAGAACTATCATTGGCAAGAAAAGGTGTTTGAGGTAATAAACCCAGTGATAAAGGCAATGTTGGATTATTGAACTAAGGGGCAAAGCGTAAACCTTACAATACAATCTATATCTATGCAGAACATTTCCTCCTCCTTACTCTGCTCAACCCCATTCTTCCTCTCTTGCCTAATATATGCCTCTTTCATACTATTTCTCATTTTTCTCCTATTTTTTTCCTATTCTCGTGTTCTCTTCTCCATGTCTGTTTTTCTTTTGAACAGTGTTTATGGTCCTGGCAAAGAAAGGGAGGTTCCTCTATGCATCTTCTTGATACCTAGGTGGGGCAGTCGTCCAACCATGGTCCCCTTTGAAACATAAGCAAGAAACTTCCATTTTTGTTTTGTTTTTTATTTACTTGATATATCCCAACCTGAACACCCAAAATCAATCAATCTAAATGGCAACTAAAACATATATTTTTTTTATACTACCTTTACCTATCATTAAAGGGATACTGTCATGGGAAAAAATTTTTTTTCAAAATGAATCAGTTAATAGTGCTGCTCCAGCAGAATTCTGCACTGAAATCCATTTCTCAAAAGAGCAAACAGATTTTTTTTATATTCAATTTTGAAATCTGACATGGGGCTAGACATATTGTCAATTTCCCAGCTGCCCCCAGTCATGTGACTTGTGCTCTGATAAACTTCAATCACTCTTTACTGCTGTACTGCAAGTTGGAGTGATATCACCCCCTTCCTTTTCCCCCCCAGCAGCCAAACAAAAGAACAATGGGAAGGTAACCAGATAACAGCTCCCTAACACAAGATAACAGCTGCCTGGTTATTACACTCAATAGTAAAAACCCATGTCCCACAGAGACACATTCAGTTAAATTGAGAAGGAAAAACAGCAGCCTGCCAGAAAGCATTTCTCTCCTAAAGTGCAGGCACAAGTCACATGACCAGGGGCAGCTGGGAAATTGACAAAATGTCTAGCCCCATGTCAGATTTCAAAATTGAATATAAAAAAATCTGTTTGCTCTTTTGAGAAATGGATTTCAGTGCAGAATTCTGCTGGAGCAGCACTATTAACTGATGCGTTTTGAAAAAAGTTTTTCCCCATGACAGTATCCCTTTAACTCCACTATTCAATAACTTCCCTATCTGCTACAATCTTAGGTTTTTTGTTTGAAAGTGAATCAAATGGACATGGACGAACATTTGTTCCTCAAAACGCCTCCTAAATGAGGTTTGTGCTGTTTTGTACATTTTAGGTTCTAAGAGGCCATTTATGCAAAGGTTGTCAACAGGTGGAGCATTTGAAAGGTAGATTATGGACTGTATTCTGGTTCTGCTATCTATTAATTGATTCATCCCTATAACTTGCGTGATTTATGCTTCATCAACAAACTTGTTATTATTAGGAGGTTTAAACAATAAACCATGCTTTTCTTGTGGAACAACCACATTGATCTATAAAGCCTCCTGTTAGCAAGTGTTCTGTTTGCTAATATAATTATATTAAAGAAGAAAAGTCCTTTTTTTTTGATCCAGAGGAAGGCAAAAAACACCCATCTGGTGCTGTCAAATGGAAGATTTAAGTTTGCTGGGGAGAAGCCCATGTGAACAAGCTTCATGACATGCACCAGGTCTGAGAATCGAACCAAAGAGTAAGTGCGGTTTCAATTGAATTGTGTACCTGCCCGGGATTATTCCAGTGAGCACCACGGATCGATTGTCTTCCTGCTTTTTTTCCAGCAGATGCACGCACAGTAGAATGAAATAGCTGTTAATGTTCGGCGCAGCCACGAGGAGAAAGAAGAAGCCGGAATAGGATCACTGCGTGGTGCTTGTTGGAATAACCCCAGGCCGGTGCAGATTTCTCCTTATAGGAGCACTGGCACGGTGGGTCAAATAAGTAAATACGATCACTTGAGTGCCTAACTTTTTGCACCCCCAAATATAAAAGGACCTTTCTTTCCCTTTAAAGACTTTAAATAGGCTCACAGTACCTCAGCATGTCATATCAGGTGGACCAGTGACTGACCCAGACTAGCACCCTGTATTTTCCCCTCTCTAACTCATTCCCTGCACCAAAGATTTACCATTATGATCATAAACATGTGGTTTCATCTGACTGCGGATGGAGAACTGTAAAGGGAGGCAAAGAGAAGTAGAGCAAAATGCTCTACCAGACCCACCAACCCACAACCATAAGTAACTACCCACCCAATGGCCATATTTTCTGTAGGTGCCTGCCTGCAGGACTCCAATTCCAATGGCTATATAGCATCCCGGATACTCATAGGGGCAAATTCACTAAGATGCGAAGTTGCGCCAGGCGGCACTTCGCCGCACTTCGCCAGGCGTAGTTTCGCCAGCGCTCCGCAAATTCACTAAAATCCGAAGTTGCGCTCAGGGGTAGCGTAAGGTTGCGAAGTTGCGCTAGCATTGATTTGCTATGTAAAGCGAAGTTACGCTAGCGAAGGCTAATTTGCATACCGCGCCAAATTCAAATTTCAATGGAGGAATACGTATCAGCACTACAAATACCTAGAAAACCTTCAAATCATCAAATAAAAATTTTATTTTGCCCTACACATGTGCCCACTGTCTAGGTAAGTTGCCATGAGTCAGGAAATGTAGGGGGGAAGGAGGGGAGCCCCAGAAAATTTTTCGATCTTTTTCAGCCTATCACCCATAATGTAGAAAACACGCCAGCGTTTTTTGGGACTTAGAAAAAAATTTGACTTTTTTTGAAACAATCCCTATCTACTCTATTGCGCTTCGCCAGGTCTGAGGTGGCGAAGGAAGTCTAGCGTAAAAGGTAGCGTTCAGTACACTGCGCAAGTTAGTGAATTTACGTAGTTACGTCGCTAGCAAAAATTCGCCAGGCGTAAGGGTGCGAAGTAACACTAGCGAAACTACGCCAGCGTTGGTTAGTGAATTTGTGCAGTAACGAAAATGCCAAACGCTAGCGAATTAACGCTAGCGTTCGGTGCTTCGGCGCTTAGTGAATTTGCCCCATAGGCTTTAGCTTTTCTCTTATATAATTTAATAGCTTGGATTTCACCATCGGTCTATAATAATATGCCATCATTTCATTCCCTGAAAAAAATCAGTATCATTATCCCAATTTTCTTATTTTTCATTGGCCGCTTGAAAAGCAAAGTTGCTTGTTACCTGCCATTACCTCTTCTCTCGTTTCCCCATTCCGCTCGGCATCATTTGCTTCTTCTGTCATATTTTGCCTGCAAATTAGCAGAGTTCTTCCCAATGATTGACATTGCTTTTATTTTCCGTCGGCTGTTCTAATCAATCTTTCCATACTATGCTCTCTAATAGACTGGCAGATTACATCATTCCAATGAAAGTCAATAAAATGCCTCATTACCGACCACGTTTCTCCTATGTGCCGGCAGTGCTTATGGATCTTGTATTATTTATTACCTTTAATTGGCTCATATCATTTAGGCTGGCCTGTCGTTATTTTGCATTTACAATGAAGTGGCTGCAGTGCAGGCTAAGGATTGGAGCGGTAGGTTTTGTCAGACATAAAAATGCAGGGCATCGATATCGGAAGTGGGGGAACAGGTAGCATTTTCCAGGAACTACTGGAAGGTTGCCAAAATCTAGAAAACAAATAAAATCAAGATTAATCAAAGGCAGGAAAACTTATGACAACCCCATTGAAATCCATAAATATCACCATCATTTTGCCTGGCTTGAACTATCTTGTCCTGCTGTATTTAATATCCACTCCTCTTACCTTCATCTGCTGTAGGACCCTTCTTTAATACTCAGGGTACCCTGTTCCCTGCCTGAATCCATCACTACTACCCCCAACCTCCCTTTCCTGCCTCAGTCGCCACAAGAAAAAGGTACTCATGGGAGGTGGGTTGTGGCAGGGGCCTGGAGGAAACTTTGTGGCAGGAGCGAAAGCCCCCAGTCTGACCCTGTATATACTGCCTCTCCATCATAATAAATGGTCCAGTTCTTGCATTTCCACGATTGTATTGCTTTCCTGATTCCTCATTGAACTGCATACCTAGTTACATTTAGAAATTACATTAGAAATGGCCATGCGTTTTGGTGGCCTGAGAGCTGGTGTGATGAGCTTCCAAAAATGACAGCCTGGACAGCAACTTTTCCCCCACATCCTTTTTTTCAATATTTGGGTCTCTACTTGCCACCAGGCAAAGAATATCTGGATCCTTATGGCTCATTCAAAGGGCGGAACCCTAACTATTTAGTTGTATGGGGCTCCAAGACCTTTGGTGGTAACTGTACATGTTAACAGTTAAATGTAGGCTAGTGCTTCACACCCAGCTGTAGGTTGTTTCTTCTGTATGCTTTGGGCCACGTTCAATTAGATGAATTCAATTCCGGATTTTCCCATAGAGGCAGATGCAATTCATTGCGAAAAACTTATATCTGCTTATCACATGAAAAATCTATTGAGGTCTATGGGAAAAACTTGAATTGAATTAAGAGAAATTCTCAAATTGAATCTTGCCTTATACGTTTTTTCATGATAAACAATAACATAATGTTCTTATTGCATTTGGCCCCTTACGCACAAGACAAATCTTTGCTTAGGGCTAGTGATGGGCGAATTTATTCGCCAGCGCAAACTTGCGGCAAATTCCCGCGATTCGCTGCCGGCAAATAAATTCGCGAAACTGCCATGAAAATTTTCCAGCGTCAAAAAAAATGGACAGTGCATTTTCGCCAACTAATTAGCGCCGGCGTCAAAAAATTTTTTTTCCGGCGAAGCGAAACACCACAAATTAGCCCATCACTACTTAGGGCTGCTTATTCATTTCAAGTAACGAAAAGGCCTTCCCAAAATACGCACATGGTAATACACAAAGCCTCCTTGTAGACCAGTGATCCCTAATCAGTCCCCAATCATCATCAATTTCAAGCTCATGCTTGGAAGTGTGCAAGGGTAGTACAAGATGAAACCAATTGAAGGCGCATGTTTTGACAAATGGGTTCATGTACCTTCAATGAACAGCAGCAATGCATAAAATGACTGCGTCCATCCATCACTGCAATCATAAATGAACCCATCTGTAATTGCATTTTTTTCACATCCGCAACTACGCAAACGGACACAATTCTTCTGGTATTATGGGGGAAAATGCTGCATTTTAGTTAAAAACACATGGGGGCCGATTCACCAAGGGTCGAATATCGAGGGTTAATTAACCCTCGATATTCGACTGGTAATTAAAATCCTTCGACTTCGAATATCGAAGTCGAAGGATTTTAGTGCAAATAGTGCGATCGAACATTCAAAGGATTATTCCTTCGATTCGAAGGATTTTAATCCAACGATCGAAGGAATATCCTTCGATCAAAAAAAGTTAGCCAAGCCTATGGGGACCTTCCCCATAGGCTAACATTGAGTTCAGTAGCTTTTAGATGGCGAACTAGGGGGTCGAAGTTTTTTCTTAAAGAGACAGTACTTCGACTATAGAATGGTCGAACGATTTTTAGTTTGAATAGTTCGATTCGAAGTCGTAGTCGAAGGTCGTAGTAGCCCATTCGATGGTCGAAGTAGCCCAAAAAACACTTCGAAATTCGAAGTTTTTTTACTTTGAATCCTTCACTCGAAGTTAGTGAATCGGCCCCATGGTGGTTTGCACACTACACTTTGTAAGTATGTCGTCTTTGAAACAACTGATCAATAAAGGCTTCCTGCTGGTCGGTTTCACATATAAGAATGATCACCTATGGAGAATTTATGCTTGTCAATAGTGCTGAGTGAACTGGCCCTGTATTGGCAACATATTTGTGAAACCACTGAAAGATGGGTAAAAATTCCAAAATTTTGCCAAATGCACTGCAACATTTTTCTTGCGCCAAATGCATTGTAGGTAATGGGCAGGTTCTCCTCTTTTTTTCAAAAACACATTTTTTTGCAAAAGAAAAATAATTGACCTTCATAATAGTAAATGGCATTTTACGCCTGGCTAAAAAAAAATAATTCTTAAACGTTTTTGAAAAGTTGTTTTTTGCAATGGTGAAAGAAAGTAAAAATATTTAAGAAATTTAATTTTTTAAAAAAATAAACATGCCACTGAGAGTGCAGAACCATAATAAGCCCAATTAGATAAGCAAAGACTGCTTTGGGAACCCAGATTACTCATCTAATAAAATTTTAGGCTTTTCTTCTGCTATTTGGCTACATGGGGATTTGAAGTGGTTACATTGTGCATAATGGAGTTGCTGTACCTGGAGGGAAAAATTTGATAGGCTACAAAAAAAAAAAAAAAAAAAAAAAAAAAAGGAGGGGGAAACTTGATTAACGAAGAAGCGTAGAGGGATGTTTGTAATTGCTACTATAAAGAATAAGATACTTTGAGTTTTCCCCATTTCACGCATATGTTATGCAAATTAAATATTAATTAATGTAGATTAAAATGACATCCCCCCCCCCTCTGTATCCGGTTAAGCTCCCAGGTTCCCTATACACAAAGATCACGTTGTGACTATGAATAGCAAAAATGTTCTGTCTTTAAAGCTTGTTGAGCGAATGCGTCTTCCCTCGTCTGCCTGTGCAATTTAATTATCAAATCCCAAGACTAGGATTCCATATCCAGCTATTGCACCGACTTGTATCGCACTTACCTAATGTGATTATACATGAGTTATATTTCATTTCGGCTGTATAGAATTTGCCTGAAACAGTATTATACAACAGGGCTGAATGTTCAGGTCATGCCAGCTGGCTTCTGCTATTATTTGCCCTTTATCAACATTTAATCAAATGCTTTGGGGCCAGGCCACACTATTTGTTGCCGCTTAATCCCCTGAGAAGGGTGTAGAGGTAGATGAACGCTTGTGACATCACTGATGAGATTTTGACATATGTCAGCTGTAGGGTTGCCACCTGTTCACATTTTTCACCCGGACAGCCCTTCTAAATACTGGGCTGTCCAGGTGAAAAATGCCTGTCCAGATTCCCAAATTAGGAAATTCAGACAGGATATTAACGCTAATAACTTGGCGAACAGCCAATCGCTGATCGCCACATCATCAGTACCTCCCCTGAAATCATCAGCTCTGCCCCCTGACATCACAGGCCTGCCCCCCCATCATCCGCCCTCCCCTTGCCCCTTTTCCCTGATCGGAAAAATTAGCAGCTGTGATATCACCCGCCCAACCACCAGAACATAGTTTTGTTAATATGAAAGGTTTATATCCCCTTTAAAGTAAAATTAAAGCCTACAAAAGAATATGGCTAGACTTTGGGGCAAATTCACTAAGATTCGTAGTTGCGCCAGCGTCCGCTTCGCCGCGATTCGCCAGACGAATTTTCACCACTAAAATCCGAAGTTGCGCTTAGGGGTTGCGAAGTTGCACTTGCGTTAATTCGCCAAGCAAAGCGAAGTTACGCTAGCGATGCTTTATTTGCATACGGCGCCAAATTGAATTTACAATGGACGTATACGTAGCAGCACTACACAAGCCTGGGAAACCTTCAAAACATCAAATAAAATGTTTATTTTGCCCTACACATGTACCCACTGTATAGTTAAGGTGTCATGAGTTAGGAAATGTAGGGGGGAAGGAGGGTAGGCCCAAAAAAATTTTTGATCTTTTTCAGACTATCAGCCATAAAAAAGAAAAAATGCCAGCGTTTTTTGGGACTTTTTTTGAAGCAATCCCTATCTACTCTATTGCACTTCGCCTGGTCTGAGGTGGCGAAGGAAGTCTAGCGTAAAAGGTAGCGTTCAGAAAAATGCGCGCGTCAGTGAATTTGTGTAGTTACGTCCATTGCGCAAATTCGCCAGGTGTAAAGGTGCGAAGTAACACTAGCGAATTTATGCCAGTGTCCTTTAGTGAATCGGCGAATTAAATAAATGCGCTACGCTAGCCAATTAAAGCTAGCGTTAGGCGCTTCGTCCTTTAGTGAATTTGCCCCTTTATGTTTTCATATACTATACACTAATTTTAATGTAAAAACCTCCAGGATCTAGAACTTCAAATGTGCCTATACTGATTCTCCATCTTGGATCTTTTTAGGACATCTTTTGAGTGTCAGTGACACTGCACATGCTCAGTGCGCTCTGGGCTGCTTTTGAGAAGCTTAGCTTAGGAGTCTTTAGAAATTCTCAAAACATTAACAGAAAGAGACATCTATAATTACATTTCTGCAACTTGGGGAACTCAAGGCCAATGGAGGATTTAATGTTTAAGAGCTGAAGACCCAAAGCTTCCAGTAAGCTGTAACAGTTTCATGGTGCAGTTTCAGCTTTGCCTAAACAGTCACTGTTTCAGGAGATCTGGCTAGTGATGGGCAAATAAATTCGGTGAACTTCAGCGTCAGAAAAGTCAAACTGTCGTGCGTCATTGACTTAAACGCCAGAATTCGAGTTTTAGCAAATTTAACGCCGTTTTGAGAATTACGCAGGAAATTCTTGAATTTTTCGGTGAAGCAAAATGGTACAAATTCGCCCATCACTATATCTGGCCCCACACTTTCTTATTGTCTGACATGGCCCTCCTATTGTGTTATAATTGCAGGTGCTTAGCAACAAGTAAGTACATTTCTTCTAGGTAGGTTAGTGCTCTAAATCATGTAACTAGGGCATTGTAAACACAGTCCCCAGTAATCCAATTCCAGCATCATTCAGTCTTCAGGGGATTCTGGGATTTGTAGTTCTATGACATCTGCAGGTCTCATCCTTTGTCTGCTATGGAGGAAACAAGAAAAGAAATGGAATCCCCCATTGTTTGCCGACAGCCCTGACTTAGTTAATTGGATCTGTGTGTGTAGAGCTAAAGTTAAACTTATTGCTGAAATGCAGCCTTCAAAACCAATACGCGTTCAATGGAATGGACGCCCCTGGGATCAGAGGAGCTCTAGACTTTGTCTGTTCAATGATTAGAAAGCAGAAAACACATCCGTTCCTTTTGTCCCATGGGGCCCTCGACTGATTAATATTACGGTAATTACTCTCCCATTGTTCGCAAGCGCTGAAGAAACAGGTTCTCTTCCAATTAATAGATCTGTCTCGTATTTTTGCTCCAAAGCAGATGGAATTGTTGGAAGACAGAGGGGAAAGCCGTTATAGTCAGGATATTTCAGAGCACATTCCTTTGCAGAGTTACTGAATAAAAAGTGCTCTGGTCAATAAACCATAAAAATGCCAATAATAGGGCCAGGGTGGTACTGTACTATAATCACTTCCCATATACTATATACAGTATATTTATATATATATTTATGACCCTCCCATTGTATTACTCTAGCTGCTTGTGTCTGGGGCTTCTTTCTATTTCTTCTATTTAGTTGATACAAGAAGGATAGTAGGTTTGGTTATTAAAGGGCAAGTAGAGAACAACAGATGTTTTACTTATATTTAGACCAGGGCACAGAGCTGTGTTATGGCCTTCGTAGTACAGCAACGTAATGGTATATTGAGGTGTAACTAACAGTGCACTGGATGTGGTTTTACAAAAAAAGAATTCAAACACCATCCAGCACACATTAGGAGCCTACTTGAATTTCCAATCTTTGGATAAAAATCCCAAAATATCCTAGAAGTACAGATACAGAGCCATAATATCCCAACAGTAAAACAAACAGCCCATAGTGTCTCAGCTGTAAAAATAAAGAGCCCAATGTATCCTACCAGAACAGATACAAGGAGGCAAATTCACTAACCTCCAAAAATTCGCCAGCAATGGCTTCGCTCACATCGCCACACTTCGCCAGGCATAGATTCGCCAGGACAATGCTAATTTACTAAAATCCAAAGTTGCATCCACAGCGCCGAACATTGGCATTGAAGCGCTAGCGTTACTGCGGCAAGCAAAGTGAAGTTTCGCTAGCGTTGGCTAATTTGCATACAGCGGAAAGTTACATTTCAATAGACGTATATGTTGCAGCCAATACATTACACTACACAAGCCCGGGAAACCTTAATAAAATAAAATAAAGTTGTTATATTGCCCTACACATGAGCCCAGTGTATAGTTTATGTGCCATATGTTAGGAAATGTAGGGGGAAGCGGGTTATCCCAAAAAAAATTGTACTCTCTTTTGCAGCCTATCGCCCTGAAAAAAGGAAAAGACGCCAGCGTTTTTTGGGACTTAGAAAAATTTTCAACTAATTCAACTTTTGCTCTTCGCCTGGTCTGAGGTGGCGAAGGCAATTCTGGCGCAAGAGGTAACGTTCAGTAAAATCCACATCTTAGTGAATTTGCGCAGTTACGTCCAGAGCGCAACTTCGCCAGGCATAAGGGAGCGAAGTACCGCTAGAGTCTATCTCCTTCTCTACCAAAGTTACGCCTGCGCCCGTTAGTAAAACGGCAAAGTAACGAAATGACGTCACGCTGGCGAATTTTTGCTAACGTTAGTCACTTCGCCCTTTAGTAAATCTGCCCCATGATCTCTGTATAACTGTAGTTCAGAATACTCAGCACATAGTGTCCCAGCAGTACATATATAGAGCCCACAGTATCCCAACAGTAGAGACACAAACCCACATTTGTATTCATCCGTGCACAACCCAGAGCCCACAGTTTCCAAACATATTTTCCAAGTGTCTGTGTTTAATATGAGCTCATTGAAACCACCATTGTTTCCCCCAAATTCCCCCCCCCTCTCCTATATTCCCACCTCTTAAAATCCTTCTGCCCAAGAGGTCATGGATTTTTCCATATCACCTTGGGTCCTCTCGTAGCTCTCTTTTTGTAATCAGAATGCTTCCTTTTGATTGGCTGTACCCAGCACTAATGGCCAATCACATGGAAGCATTATCATTACATATGAAGAATCAAGACCTAAACATCTCAGAGGTGGGTCCCTAACCTGTGTGGGTGCTAGGCGATTGCCTAGGTCACTTAATAGATTATTGGGGTCATATAATAAAAGGCAATACGTTTGCCCAGGTGCAGTCACTCATATCAACCAATCAGCAGGTAGAATTTACCAGTCACCTGTTTAAAAGTAAACATCTTATTGGTTACTATGAGTTACTGCTACTGGGCTATTTAATGCCTTATATTAAATGTGGGGGAATTGTCTTTTCTCTGTGTTGTATTCCACCACAACCAATGAGACATTTACTTTTCTTTTTCTTATTCTTTTGTTCTTGGTTGATCAAGGATCACTGCATTCTGCACTCTTACTGATTAAGTCCATCCATCCCCACCGTGCTAAATGTCTTCTATATCTTTTTTTATACAATATTGAAAAAGCATTTTGGGATGAGCAGAGCAATATTGGAGAGGAAAGAGGGTATAGAGAGACAGCTTGTCTTTGGGGCACTAAAGGAGGCGCAGTTGTATTTTCAGCTTGTACATTCTAGCCATTAGACAGAATTACACCAAGGTATCTGTTCTGGTCCTACTTAGGCTAAAAGCTACGCAACGAAAATAAATAAAACATAATATTCATATTCTTAAAAGCTTTGAGGGCAACAGTGTCTGACACTTCAGCATTACTATCCCAATTATTTCTCCCCAAATGACCTATCAGTATTTTACAAGAAATGCAAACGCCCAGACCTCAGACAGGATGAAATCTGGCACCAACCAGCCAGAGCTCATACACCAAGGAAGGTCATCTTGGTAACCACCATCCCAAGAACTTTCTTAAACGTTCACTCCTACATTTCCATAATCTTCTGCCTAATCTCTTTCATTATTTTATCCTGTAAATCCAAACATTGTAATAACTGCCAGTGATATTTCTCAGATTCTTTGGGTGTGTGATCTCCTACTCTGTGGGTGAATACGGAGTGTGGGCCATGGGCCTTAGAAATCAAGGCTTAATATTGGTAAACATCAGTGTCCGTACTTGAAATAAGGGTTCTAATCATATTAACTAGACAAGATGGATTTTACAAAAAAGCTAGTCCAACTAACTAGGGGGTCCCTCACCTTCAAATTAACTTTTAGTATGAAGTAGAGTGTGATATTCTGAGACAATTTGGAACTCGTTTTCATTTTTTATTATTTGTGGTTTTTTAGTTATTTCTCTTTTTATTCAGCGACTCTCCAGTTTGCAGTTTCAACGATCTGGTTGCTAGGGTCCTAATTACCCTAGCAACCATGCATTGATATGAAAAAGAGACAGGAATAGGACTAGGAAAGGCCTGAATAGAAAGATGAGGAATAATAAGTAGGAATAACACTACGTTTGTAGTCCTACAGAGCATTTGTTTTTTAGATGGGGTCAGTGACCCCCCCATTTGAAAGCTGGAATGAGTCAGAAGAAGAAGGAAAATAATTCAAAACCATCAAAAAGAAATAATGAAGGCCAATTGAAAAGTTGCTTAGAATGCAGGTGCAGGCAGAGTGCAAGGAATGGTCGGACAGGCTAGGATCAGGATTGGAGAGCGTAAAATAATCAGGCAGGCAAGGGTCAGCTTTGGAGAGGTCAGAGTGGTCAAAACAGGCAGGCAAGGGTCAATACCAGGATAATCAGAAAGGATTCACTAGGAACACACAGCCAGGAACCAAATAAGTTCAACCTAACAACGGACAACTTACTCAATACAAAAATCCCTTTGTCGTATGGTTCGAATTGACGCACAAATTTGTCACAACATTTTTTTGCACCAACTTTTTCTAGAAGAATTATTAATAAATTAGTTAAAATTTGTGGATGAGAGTTAGTTTGACTTTGTTTTAATAAAAAAACTGAGATAAACTTGAGTTTTAGTAAATACCCCCTTAGTTTAGCCTAGAGAAAAGGCCTTGAAGTCATCCATGTAACCTGTAGGTGTTCATGCTTGAATCTGGTCCATATTTAGCCAGAAGGGATACATTCTTGGGTTATCCATGTTAATTTAGCCAATAAACAAGGGATTTATTAATGAATTTGTCCTTTTAAAAACCTATTGCTTACAGCCCTGTAGCATCAGCTTCCATGACAGAAAAAATTTGATTTCTGCTTGATTGTTTTTGATGATTTTCTCAGCAGCAGCCCAGAAACCACTGAGCATGTGCAGTGCCACTGACACTTAAAAGATAGCCTAACAAAATCCAAGATGACGGGCTTGTATGAAAAATTTGGAAAAAACCTGGATTGTTGCTGGTATAGGGCTGCAGAACCTCTGGGCTGCTGGGTACTGCAACAAGCTTATTAATGCTGATAAGCGAATCTGTCCCTCTTTTGCGAAATGGAGACATTTTTGTCCAAATGAATTAAAGCCAAGGGGTGTTTTTCTTATGGCTACTTTTTGGTCTCTGCAAAATTTTTGTCTTGGTGACTTTTTTGCCACGGCGATTGTTTCGGAGGTAAATTTTTGACTCAGTTTTGTGAAAAAAACTGTAGATGGCGAAATGTGGAATTTCGCCTCAATTCCATGGCTGCTGCTGATCGCTAGCTATAAGCCTTTAATTGATCTTATCAAAGCATAGTGCCTGCATGGTTTAAGTTTCATCTTTTTGGCCTGATCCCTTCTCCGTGTTGAGGCATCATTGGATATATTTGAATAGTAACATTTAAACATAATAACGGGATCCTCGGGAGACCTGTCATCCCCCTGACATTGTTAATTAGCAGAGCAGGACTTGCAAACTTGACGAGAAATCGGTCTTTTCATCTGTCAATCGTTTTTTTTTTTTCTTACCCTGTTAATTTCACTACCAAAATCAGTCATTCTGTCAAAATGATCACCTTGAAAGGAAAGCTTCAAGGCTGAATTGATCTCTAAATTGGTTTGTGCACCACAATATCTTTCCTGTGAGGGCAAAATAGTGAGGCACAGGGAAATATGGAAAGAAACAGATTTCTCACTGAGGATTACGCACACACAACCTATGGCTGCAACTCCCAGGGTATTTCCAACATATTAACATGTTTTAAAGGAAAAGTATACTTTTAATAAAGCTTACTCTTTTGTAGATATAAAAATATCATCAAAGAAGAATCATGCCTACTAGTACTATGTCACATTCTTATCTAACATACTGAGTGAATTGATGATTAAGGAATGCAAATAATCCAAATGTATTTCCTTTTTCTCTGTAATAATAAAACAGTAGCTTGTACATGATCCCACCTAAAAGATAATTAATCCTTATTGGAAGCAGAACCAGCCTATCGGGTTTATTTCACGTTTACATGATTTTCTAGTAGACTTAAGTTAGAGAGGATCAGAATTTGGAAAGATCCAAAACCTCAGGTCCCGAGCATTCTGGATAAGAGGTCCCATACCTGTATTACATTGTATTTACATTTTAGAAAGGAAGGGTGGGATATAGTATTGTTAAGGGGTTCCGAGCAAGAAAAAATTGCTTAATGCCTTCAGTAATGACAGTGTCGGACTGGCCCACCGGGATACCAGTAAAACTCCAGTGGGCCCAGGTGTCAGTGGGCTCTCTTGCTTCTAACCATTTGGCCTATTTCATGGTCATTACCTATTTCTTTATGGGAAAAAATGTGTAATAATGGAAGAATATAGTAAGTAGATATAAAAAGACTAGGAGAATAAAGAGGTTGAGTGAGGAGAGGAGTGGACTCACAGTCTGAGGTTTTCTGGTGGGCCCCTGGAATCCCAGTCCAACACTGTAATGATCATGTGAAACCATCAAGAGAAAGTCAAGTATAAGCAGAGCTGATAGGGCTCACATTGAAGGGGACGTTTGCACCAACTACACCAATAGCCCTGAAGGTGTTTTATCATGCTGTGTGGATTTGAAGGGGTTGTTCACCTTTAAATAAACCTTTAGTACGATGTAGAGAGGAATATTCTGAAACAATTTGCGATTGGTTTTCATGCTTTATTATTTGTGGTTTTTGAGTTATTTCGCTTAGGGTCCACATTATCCTAGCAACCATACATTTATTTGAATAAGAGACTGGAATATGTATAAGAGAAGGTCTGAATAGAAAGGTGAGAAATTTAAAGAAGGCAAATAATTCAAAAACTGTAAAAAAAAAGAAAAATGAAGACCAATCGAAAAGCTTAGAATTAGCCATTCTAAAACATAATAAAACTTAACCACCCCTTTAAGAACCTGTCTTTGTGGTTGCTGGACTTCAGCCAAACCGGATCTTAGGAGCACTTTTAACACTTCAACCTCAACAGGGCTCAGCCCACACCGCAATAATGCAGCGATTGCATTACTTATTGCAAAGGGAAATAAGTCAGTTTTAATGAAAATATTATTCTTGCTTTATTTCTTCCAGTTCTGATAGCCGTAGGCCAATTACAAGTATCTTATGTGTCACGCTCATATATAAAATTCATGGAGCCGCAAATCCAACATAACACATCAGTCTTCTCGCAGCTTTGTTGCAAGAAACCTCCCCGAACAGTTCAGAGTAATCTGTCAACCAACAAGTAGGCAAAGCAGGTGAAATGCGCCGAGGACTGGAACAGGTGTCTGTTAGAGTCAAGACGTCATTGTGCCGTCGGGTGTGAAGAGAAGTCACAGCAGATTTCCAGTTTCATGTGACTCAAGGACTATGAGAATGTGCAAGGGTGATAATAAGATTCTTTATTTTGAGAACACATTTGCATTACGAGCAAAATGGCTCCTATAGGGTAGAAAAAAAGCAATTGCTTGCGTTGATGAGAAGTGCAGGGTTGGCTCAGTAATAGAGATTTAGAGAGAAGAAGGAGAAAGAAATCATTTACCTGATATCCCAGGCTGTTTCTCAAAAAACTACACCAGCCTAGGGTTCTTCTAAGTCAGGGATCCCCAACCTTTAGAACCCATGAGCAACAGTCAAAAGTAAAAAGATTTGGGGAGCAACACAAGCATGAAAAACGTTCCTGGGGTGCCAAATAAGATTATCAACCTACATTGAGGCTCCTCTTGGCAGTGCACCTGTTTTTTATGCAGCCAAAACTTGCCTGGAATTCAAAAATAAGCACCTGCTTTGAGACCACTGAGAGCAACATCCAAGGGGTTGGAGAGCAACATGTTGCCTGCGAGCTACTAGTTGGGGATCACTGTTCTAAGTGAACACCGAGTGATCAGCCTATTCCGGTTCTATGTTCTTCAACGGCCATAGTACAGTTGAATGCTTTTTGCTGAAAGTTCAGCTTTTCACTCTACTGTGCATACTCACCCAGTGTGAAGAAGGAAGAAGAAGGAAGACATTCGCTCAGAAGAACCCAGGGCTGTAGTGGTGTGCAGGTCAGGAATTTCTCGAACCTGCACCCGACTCTAACCCATCAACTTCCAACCCTCACCCAGCTCTGTGCACCCTTGATGGTTGATGCCACCAAGGAGACCAAAGTTCCAGTATTAGTCAAGTCATTCTGGAACTATCCCAGTTAACTATTCTAAATATTCAATTACTGTATATGGAATAAGTAGAGTAAATTGGACAACAAAAGAAGTCCTGGCATAGCAAAGGACAAGGGGCAAAACATCAAAAAATTACATTTATTAATCAAGAGAAAGCAACTAAACCAAAAGATAATCCTTAAATTGATGTATTTATGTGCATTTTTGCCTACACGTGATGTTCTTTTGATTTCCATAGCTATTGGAACTTGTGATGAGCGGACCATACAAATCTTAGGAGTGTTTGTTTTCTACTTTTCATGTTAATACCTAATATGTAAATAGCTCATTAAAAAGTAAGCATCAGGCTTCCATGGTTCCATCATTCTTGTGTGTTAGAAGGAGAGGATATTTACACTTTGATAAAACCAGGCCACGACTCCAAAGCCACTGTTATTTTTTTTAATGATTTGCAGGTATTGGGTTATAGACATTATAGCTGGAGACTTTTTTTTATTCTGTATATTGGGGTCATGTCAGTCATCCAGACCAATTGAAGATGAATTGCATGAAGAATAACTCCTTGCATCACTTAGTCGTTACTCTATTGCTTTTTCGCAGATTTTTTAAAAATGGTGTCCACTGAAGTTCTTCAAAAGGGGTATAAACTTTACGAATTATGAATTGCCCAAAGGATACATCTGTCATTTGGTATGGTATATCAGTACTGTATATCAGTAAATATTTCTAAGATTTCAAACTAGGTTTGCCACCTGTCCGGTTTTGGCCCGGTTTTCCAAATTAGGAAAACTGGACAGGGCTCCCTGAGATTGTCATCAGCCGATCACCACGTCATAGCCCCACCCCGTGACTTCACTACCTGCCCCACCAATGTCACCACCCCACCACCACAACCTCACTGCACTGTCACCATCTAGCCTGATTTACCTGCAGGGAAAAGTAGCAACCCTATTTCTAACTGATTTGATATTTTGTTGGTGTAAACTATAGCGGTGTTGCTTTACCCAGATTGTGTTGGATTACATATTTAATAGTTAAAGCATGCTTGGAGCTATAGTCCAGCAACATCAGGGATACATTCTCAATTGCTCAATAAAACTTTTTCCAAGCCCTTAAGGGCTACATGTAGTCTGCTGTATCTTGAGCAGTTTCCTTACTGTTGCTCTTAAGGGCCATGGACCAACAAATCCAAGAAAACCCTTCAAAGAAAAACGGAGTATGCACCTAAAACATATACACTGAAGAATTACCTTATATCTATAATTAGGTTTGTGACACATACTTTGGAGACCTTAGAGCACTGGACTCCAACCTTTTTAACCTGGGTCCGCATTCAAGTATAAAAAAGATTTGGGGGGCAGCACAATCATGAAAAGATTCCATGTTGATGCCAAATAAGGGCTGTGATTGGTTATTTAATAGCACCTATATGACCAGGCAGTCTACAGGAGGGTCTCTTTGGCAATACAACTTTATGCAACCAAGACGTGCCCCCAAGCCAGGAATTCAAAAATAAGCTCCGGCTTTGAGGCCACTGAGAGCAATGGTTTGGTGATTAACATCCCACTGGTTGGGGATGGGTGTCAAAAAGTTGGTTGGTTGGATGGTTTATGTTCCCTGTAAGGCTCTCATTCTGACCAAGAGCTCCAATGTAGGAGGAGAAGAATTATAATAAAAGTGGATTATAAGAAGCGTATTATAAAAGATGGGATGCAGTTGGAAGGCAATGGTGGAAGGAATACAACACACAAAAAGAGAGCTGGCAATAGTCTCAATGCAAACTAAGACCACGTATATAAAAAATTGCTCTGCTGCCCAGAAACTTTTATTTACACAAAGACATCCAAATGTATACCGCAAAACTCAAGAGGGACAGCCCCGTTCTCTACCACCCGGCAACACTTATTCAATGTAATGACATCCTGGCTTGATTTCCAATACTGACTTTCTGGTGTAGCTGCATCCTTGCAATTAAATAAACCACAAATAAATAAATGATTGTGTAGATGGTTTTATATTGCTATGCTTCTTTTATTACCGTGATAAGTCTTTTAATACATAGATAACTATGCTCCATGAATTAAACAGTATGTGGTCTGCCTAAAAGTGACCATGCTCTCTTCATTATTGTGGTACGATTGTCTGTGTTTTTTTCCCCTTTGTCGGAAGATGTTTCTCATTCCTATGGCTTTGTTGTAGATAATACAAGACAAACAAAAGCTTTTCAAAGTCCCAGCATGCCCATATCATGAAAACTATTTTCCACTGGCAGCTACGAGACGATCAGAGGTCTATGAATACTTCAAGACTATAATGGGCAAGGGAAAAAAGTTTGGGCCGAGAAGGCTTTCTCGATAGGCCCCAGAGTGAATTGGTCGGATCGAACCCTGAAGTGTAACTGTCCTCAAACACTTCCAAATTCCATTGTTATCGGCAGCTCGAGAGATATCCCCCGTCTGTAGCGGAAGCCGTCAGGGACGAGGCTTTGAAGGCTTGATAAAAAAACCCACAAGCAAGACATCAACTTGGTACAGTTAGCCAAGTAAATAGACTGCCGGGCTGGAACAAGAAACTGTATTTCAAAACAGCCAGAAAGAATATACTGCTTTTAAATAAGTCTTTATGAAGGCACAAGAACAGCTGATGAAAATGTCATTTCCAATCTTGTTTTAATGGTTAGAATAAATAGCTCTCTTGAAGAGAGTACTTCAATAGACTGATATTACCGACAGCCTGACACAATCAAATATTTGAAAAATAGAAGTCATTGTTTGTCTACCTGCCTTTTTCTTTTCATTCTTTTTTTTTTTTTAAAAAAAGTAAATGTTCAAAGTTTATTTAGCAAAATAACAGAAAAAGTGGTCAATGTTAAGTGAACAGAAATATTACGGATGGACCTGGCCTTGGTTTAGACCAGAAATTCCCAACGAGTGACTCGCAAGCAACATGTTGCTCACCAAGCCCTCCGATATTGCTCCTCCCAGTGGCTTATTTTTGGATTTCTGACTTGGAGGCAAGTTTTGGTTGCAAAAGACCATATGTACTGCCAAGCAGACCCACCTGTAGTCTGTCAGTCCACATAGGGACTACCAAGTAAGCAACTACAGCCCTTATTCGGAACCTCCTAAGAACTTTCTTCAAGCTTTTTTATAATTAAATGTGGCTTATGGGTAAAAAAAACTTGGGGATCTCTGGTGTAGACAATGCACCTAAAACCTAAAACATCTGAGCAATTAATTGCACGGAAATTACAATGTTTGACAGACAGTCCTTATGCAAAACAAATACTCCAGGTCCCATTATTTCTATGTTATAGGATTGCCCTAACCAAGGGGTCCCCAACCTTTTTTACCTGTGAGCAACATTCCAGTGTTAAAAGAGTTGGGGAGCAATGCAAGCATGAAAAATGTTCTTGGATTTTGCAAATTAAGTGCTGTGATTTGCCATTTGGTAGCCCCTATACAGACAGCCAGCCAGTGTCGGCAAAATAAGCATGAAAAATTGTCATGGATTTTGCAAATTATAAGTGCTGTGATTGGCCATTTGGTAGCCCCTATATAGACTGCCAGCCAGTGTCGGCAAAGTCTGGTGCCCGACAGACCAATCCACCCCTTTCGAAAGAGCTCTTGTATGCCCATGCATTAACACTTGGAGGAGCAGATTAGCAGGTGGTAGGTGGACACAAGGGTCCAGACTAGGGATAGGTGAGAGAAGAGGTATGTGACTGGCGCCCCCTGTTGGCGGCATTGATATCTGTAGGAAAAGTCACTAATGCTCTTTTAACCTACTAAACTTACCATCCTCTCACTCTTCCTACAATACTAATGCAGCCATGTAGGGCTCCACTTTATAAAAAGTCTTGGTAGGCCATGTCCATCTGGACTCCCCAAAGACAACTCTAAATATTACAAAGTAGAAATTAATATCAGTAATCACCAAGGTTGTGTCCTGTTGTTTCCTATGTAGAGAAAAAGTAATATCTGGGCCAGCCATACAGAAAAAAATCAGCTTGGTCTGTGAGGTCACCATAATGAGTGTATCTTTGCCCAATTTGCCCAGGCGATTCACCAGACTGGGCTAATCCAGTGAATGTATCCATCAATCAATTGTATCAAAACAGAACTATTTGGACAGTACATCAGGAGAAAACTGCATTCATGACCAGCTAGATACACTAGATAGCTAATATTTTGGCCCTGCTCACAATTCAGTAAGGGACAAACTGCTTCAAAACAGGCCAAGTTAGCATCCAATATAATTACTGTATAATAATGGCCAGCCATCCAAGAAGAAATTTAAAGGAGACATATTATGTAAAAAGCAAGAATGTTGTCATTATACTCTTTTAAACGTAGATGGAATGAGCTTTTTAAAGTAGTGTTAAGGCTGATTTATTGAAATTCTTTGCAAAACCCCTACTAGTCCCATCTATTGTTGCCTCCTTTCCCAGGCTGTGCAGGGGAGCCAGTGGCACCCAGCACACAGCACTGTAGAATAGGAACCAATCAGCAGCTAGGCTGACCTGATAGGGAACTGAAGTTTGTCTTTGCTTGTGTGACTGCAGAGCTGTAATTGGTCATTCCCCTCCGATTGTGCTTCTGGCGTTGACACTACCACCCCTCATTTGAAACATGGATAGGGACCATAGCTGATCCATAGGGAACTCCAATTAAGAGGACCTGTTTTAAAGATAATATTAATTTTTATCCCAAAGTAAGACCAGCACCATATAGTATACATTACTGCCAACAATACAATATATAGTGAATAAAGTACCCCCTCTTGTAAAATATAAGGATATTATAAGTTACCGAGGAGTTTCATGACCATATAAAAACACGAGGCCGAAGGCCGAGTGTTTTTATACAGGTCATGGAACTCCAAGGTAACTTCTAATATCCTCATATTTTGCAACTGGGGGTACTTTATTTATTATAATACACAAGTTTCAGTGAGTCATGTGACAGAAATGACATCAGAACTCACCGTTTATAACTGATGACATCAGAACTCACCGTTTATAAGGATATAATTTACAAGATATTCATGGCTTTTGTGTATTATAAACACATATCCTATAAGTCTCCTTTAAAGCAACACTGCACAATAAACCTTTTTCCAAGTCCTTAACCCAACCGTAACACCCTCCCACAGCGCCCCCTAGTTTTCGAGAAAGGCCACTGGCCTGACTGATGCACTAGGATCTACCATATGGGTCTTGACTGTCATTAAACAACAAACTCTAAGCTCTAAGTAGGAATCGATCAATGTGACCTTCTGAAGTTTAATTACAGTGTAAAACAATGTGTGAAATATATATATATATATATATATATATATATATATATATATATATATATATATATATATATTATTTTAATTATTGATATTCTTTTTTTTAATTATTATACTCTGTAGCTCTCTATGTGAGGCAAAGTTGACGCCAGCAGCCATTACAGTCAACAGGCGTCGGAACCGTCGTCAGCGAATTTTCGCTGCAGATTCGCGAATTTATTCGCCAGCGGCAAAACGCGCAAATTTGCTGCAAATTCGAGCCTGGCAAATAAATTCGCCCGTCACTAGTAATATTAAATAAATGTGAGAAATTAAAGTCTATGGGCGTCGGCAAATTTTTGGCAAACTAAACGGGTCAAATTTGTAAAACAGCTTATTATAATAAACAGAAACAACACAGCTCAAGTAGCAGAAAATACGACATTTGCAAAAACAGGAAATTTTCTTAATTAAAGTGACAGTAAACCAACCAGAAAACTCTCCTATTGCACTTGCTCCGAGACCAAAGGCAACCCAAAACAATTTCTTTTGTTGTTGTTGTTGCAGTAAATAGGATTAATCTGAGAATGAAAGTAAAGCATACCCCCCAACATTTTGGAAACAAAAAGAGGGACACATTTTTTTGACCATGCCCATTTGTGTGGCCACACCCCCTAATCACCATGTTCATTTTACAAAATTTCATAGGTTATGAAAGTTTGAACATTTTTCTGTGTTTTTTCCCCCCAGTTATTACAGTTTTGCTGTAGCTGTGGCTGTTCTGGGATCTCTGCCAAAAGCCAATTAAGTTAGAAACTTTTTTTTTTCTTTTTCGGGCTGTTCCGTGCAGAGAAAATCCAGTACAAACGAGGGACTGCTGGTTGAGCTGTCAAAGGAGGGACAGTCCCTCGTTTGAAGTAAAGTTTGAAGTAAAGTCACATTCTGTTAGATGCACCAAATGCAGGATTTGCCTGGGATTCAGCAAAAATTTTTTGAAATGCATTGAAGTCAATAGGCGTCAAAATTAATTATTTTTTTATACGCACGCCTCTTTTGTCCAAATGCGTTAAAGTCAAGGGGCATCTGAATAATTTTGACACACAACCATTTTCATGTGCGCGAATATTCTGACGCATGGCCACATTTTTTTGACGTGGCAGGTTTTTTTTTTGCAAGCAAATTTTCTCCGCAGTTGCACAAATTTATTCGCCGACAGCTAAATGTGGAAATCCGCCGCCGTTGAAACACAGAAATTCACCGCCAATTTGCAGCTGCCTAATTTATTCGCCCATCAGTACTGATGACAATAGAGACCCTGGGTATGTGTTTACATTCTCCAATGAATATACTGTATATATATAAGCTTGGGAAATAATATGCAACATAATAGTCTTCTGTACAATGAAGGAAACATCGTCTGTATCAGAACAGGGCAAATATTTAAAGGAGAAGGAAAGGCTAAAATTAAGTAAGCTTTATCAGAAAGGTCTCTATAAATACACCAGTAAACCCTCAAAGTAATGTTGCTCTGAGTCCTCTGTCAAAAGAAACACCACATTTCTTTCCTTCTATTGTGTACTCATGGGCTTCTGTATCAGACTTCCTGTTTTCATCTTAAACCTCCAGGGCTAGGGCTTGAGCATGCTCAGTTTGCTCCTCTCTCCCCTGAGCTCAGAGTGAGCAGGGAGAGACTCAGGCAGAAAGTGATGTCACACCAAGCTAATATGGCAGCTGCTATCCTAAACAAACAGAGAGCTTCTAGAGCTGTTTACTCAGATATGGTAAAGCATTCTACAGAATAAATAGGGGGTGTTTTAATAAAAGGCACTAAGTTTGCCCGGGAGCAGTAACGCATAGCAACCAATCAGCAGGTGGCAATTACCGGTCACCTGTTTAAAAGCAAACATATTATTGGTTGCTATGGGTTACTGCTCCTGGGCAAACTTAGTGCCTTTTACTACATATGGGGGGATAGTGTTATATCTTGCACTAATGTGGCTAATCTATTGACAATAAACTGCTTCGGTAGCTTTCCTTCCCCTTTAATAATAAAGATTCTCCATCTGAAGGCCTTGCAGAAGGGGTTAAACACAAGCAACGGATCCCTCTGTGGGGAACAGACACACACACGACAGAAAAGGCTCTGAAATAATGAACACTGGCGGGGACGCCCCTCCTATGAATTTTTAATCCCCCGGCTTCAGAAGGAATTTTACAGTGTAGGCCGAGTGTTTGATCCTCTCTGTTCTCCCTTGATCTGTTACAGTCGCTGGAACGAGGGTGTTGGAATAGGATAATGGGTCTCGTTTGGAAAAGTACATTTACATCTCTCAGTGCCGCAGAGCTGCTTAACCCTGTGGCTGCCAGATCCAAGCTGCTCTTCTTTGTTAATGGAGCCGTAGCCCCCGACATGCCAATTATTAGCATTAGGCTCAAAGACACAAACAAATTAGTATAGATTAGTAGTAGTCCATCAATACTTCCCTTGAACCCATTACATGTGCATTAGGCACTAGAAGGCCCTAGGGATCCTGTACCTTATACCGACTACTGGACACATGTAAAGTCCAAGGTTACCGAAGCATGTTGGGCTTTTATTTATACAAACACGAGTGAGCGCGGTACCTTTATTATTACCTTGGTGGATTAGAGCATGAGAACATGCTGGGAGCAAGTACCTTGTACTTAATCCAAACCAGGATATAATTCATCTTTATTGGAAGCAAAACAATCATATTGGGTTTAATTAATGTCTAGATTACTAAGCACAGGTCCCGAGCATTCTGGATAACAGCTCCGCTACCTCTAATTGCTATTGTCTGTCCCTTTGTGTTCTCTGGTTCTGGCTCATGAAACGAGGGAGCAGAAATCATCATTCTCCTCCAGCTGGCTTCAGATACATTGTTTCGGGAGTCAGGACCAGCAGTGCTTAGAATATAATGAGACAGACAGACACTGCTTTCCATAGCAATTACATTTACAGATAAGGCAATGAAAATGTGGAATGAATGTACTGTATATTGGAAAGTTGCTTAGAATGAGAAAAGTTAAAAAAACAAAAAAAGTTAAGTTTGGGGTGGAGTTCCCCTTTAGCGCAGCACACACAGAAGCAGTGCAAAGCAGATAATACTGATATTCTTTGTTTTCTGTTGCAGCACACAATACACAGCACACAAGTGATATTATCTATTGCTTATACACAGCTAGGGTTGCCAACCTTTTCTGGAATAAAACACCGGCCTTCCTATATATTTTTTTTTTTCCCTATTAATAACATTGGGATCAATCATTTTTACCGGCCGGGCCGGTAAAATACCGGCCAGGTGGCAACCCTACCTGGCCGATATTTTACTTGCCTGGCTGGTAAAAATGATGGTTGATCCCAATGTTATTAATAGGGAAAAAAGATTAAGATATAGGAAGGCCCGTATTTTTTTCCAGGAAAGGTGTCAACTCTAGTTACACCACATCATTCACAGTGCAGTAGCAAAAGGGCCCAAAAGCTGTAGGGAACCCCCACTCCTCCTTGTAACTTTATAAATAGTAAATTCTTAGCAGTGTCAGACTGGGGGTCCAGGGGCCCCCAACAGTCCCCTGCCCCAGCCGCTACTCCCCTCCACCAGCCCATCCCACCCCACATACTTATTTTTTCTTGAAGCAACATGATAGAGGCCAGTCAGGGAGTCTGGATTGGCGGGGCCCACAATGCCAGGGCCCACCATTGTTTTTTCCAGGTTTTACTCCAACCAACCCTAGAACTACTCACATCCATGTGGATGTAATTCTTATTCTGCATCAAACAAGGAGGCCAGGGCCAGACTGGGGCACCTGGGACCCACCAGAGAACTGGAACTCAAGGTGTCCCATGTATACCCATCATGCCCACTAGAAAGATCATAGGCATATTGTAGTGTACAGTAATAGTTGGGTAAACTAGAAGCAGACCTACCTCCTGCCAACTAGGCATGGGGCCCACAAGGATTTTCCCAGATATTCCAAAATGATGTTGGCAAATCAGGTATTTCAATATATTAAACTGCCAGGAGTGATGAAATACATTGTTTCAGGGTCAGACTGGCACCCAACATGACTGCAAAGTGAAGGGTCCTCCTGGCAGTCATGGGGGCCCCCTCCTGACCTCCAAACTCCCTCCCCCGATAAAACGCATAAGACGTGCCATGCGCATGTGCAAACATGCAGAAGACGCACCGAACGCATCCGCAAACATGCATAAGACGCCAGATCCACCCAGACGCCGATCGAGGAGCAGGTCTGTGCCGGCAGGGGCCCATGAGGGCTGGGGCCCACCGGGTTTTCTCCCGGTGTTCCACCTGCCCAGTCCAACCCTGCGTTGTTTCTATAGCTTTAAGGAGTCAAGTCATTTTTGCAGGACCAAGCAGAAGAGCAAAAGTATTTGGAACTGTATACACAATAAAGCACAGAGTTCTGATTGATGGACCGTATATAGAGTTTAGGCAATCCATCCCTAGCTCATTACACATTCTTCATCATTTAAACAAGAAGCTTCAGCATACAGTCTCATGTATACCCTCACTGAACGCCCCTCTGCCTACATTTATAAGTTGATTTATATTTGAGAACGCCCATACACTTGCAATTCCCTGCTGCGAGCCGGCACGCTCATATCAACTGCTCTTCGCTAAATTAAAATCTGATCATAAATCAGGGGAAGGAATACACCAATCACAGAGCTGCAAAATTGCCTGCCTATCCCTAAAATACTCTGCCGGCAAATTCAGTGTATATAAAGTAAGGGGTCAATAACATTTACTGAAACAGGAATACTTTGTATTATAAAGCAGACATATTTGGGGAAACTAAAGGATGTATTAATATGCATTAATTTACTTTGTGGCCTGAAATAAAGTTTTCAGTTCTTTTACAAGACTGTTTTGTGGGATCTGTGAGTCCCTGCTGTCTTCTGTTTGGTTGGATACCTTCACCTTGAGCTGTAGGTAGGTCTGAGGCATGTGCACCCAGACCCCATGTACTACTGGTGAGATTACAAATTTATTGTCTTTGGATTGGGAATTTCCTTCTTTGAAACTGGTGGATCCCCAGAATGAGGTTGGGGACCAACCATAGAATTCTAAATTACAAGTGGCTTGAAAGAATTGGGCTGCTGAGAATTCCAGGGCTATGAATAGTGTTTCATTGCTGCCTTTGGGTTTATGGAGAGTATAGGCATAAACAGAAAGTATTATGTAACAGTGAGAGAAGCCTGAAATTATCCTCCAGGACCTTTATTCCAAGCTGTGAGCAATGCTATTGCCACCTTCTGCTAACAAAGCTAACTGCAACTATGATTGGAAAACTGCACAAGCTTTGGGGCAGAGAAAGAATGGGACAGAGAAAGAGTAGGGCAAATCGGAGATCCCAGAAGCAGGGTTGCCAGGTTGGCTGTTTTCCAGCCAAATTGGGCTACTAATTTAAAGCCCAGGCGGGTTTACAAACTAGCCAAGGTACGGATATGGGCTACTTTTTTTGGGCCTTTGGCTGGTTGGTACTTTGGAAACCAGCCAAGATTTTTCTTGCCCTAATGTGCCAAGCCTGTGTTTTCCAATGCACTTTGGGTAATGTAGTTTTTGTTAAGCAATTTGCCAACTTCCAAGTTTAATAGACGACTACAATACCCAGCATGCAATGGGACTGACTTGTGTAGAAGTCGCGAGTTACCAGATCTGTACCCCAGTCTCCCATGCCTCTTAAGCATTCTCACGTTTTCCAGTGACTTTCCTCAATTTTAGACAATTTTGGGACAACAATCTGCTGTCCACCAAAATGTCTAGAGGTTGACATGTTATACCAATATTTATTGGAACTGTATATGTATTGGGGCCTCATGGGGCACTTACACCCCCTGGGCCCCCGTCTGTAGTTACACCCCTGGTGATGGGCTAATCTGTGTCATTTTGCTTCATGGGAAAATTTGTGAAACAGGGAAAAAAGGTGTATTTTAACATAAATTTTTTTTTCACTGCACAAATTGTTTTGAAGTGCCTCTTGGCTAGTTTTGGGCTGTTTTTGTAGCTGACTTTGGCTGGTTTTGAAAATTAGACCTGGCAACCCTGCCCAGAAGATTTCAGATCTCAGATACCCAGCCAGATAATGCTTAAAAAACAGCACCAAGAAAAACCCTCAACAGGGCTGTGCTGAATAAACCTACAACTGAATGCGGTATAGGGCTTCTAACCATGGCTCTGTATCAGAAATGCCTATATATAGCTAGAAGTTTACTTGGCCTTTATGAGCAATCAAAAGTTTGGTGGCTCACTTATGTACAGAGCACACGTCAAGGCTAAAAGTAAAAAAGCAAATGTCTCAGAGAGTGGAGTTTTATTTGCATGTAAATTATACAGCGCAGGAGAGATTTATGCAGATTCCTCTCCCCGTTCCCAGCACTGTAATTACAAAGTCAACACAGTAAATAGATGATACTTTAACGAGCCCAACACACAGATATGTATTTGCACTCATAAATATTAAGGTGTAGCCCGGGCACAATCAGGACTGCCCTAGAGCAAAAGGGCAACTGACAAAGGTCATCCGATTGCCGTCCTCCATTCCACACTTACCATTTTTAATTGCCGTGGCAAAGATCCACTTGCACTGGGCGATACAGCTTGCAAAAATAGACTCATTTGTCTAGATTTCACCTCTGTGTTAATAGAATGCTGGAATAAATTGAAATTTTACATTTCAAACATAGGGAGATTAAGGTGCCATTTTTGGCTTTAACTGTGCCACCAGATATAAGAAGGGCAAATGTAGTGTTGTTGATGCTTAAAAAAATGTATTTAATGTTTCCAGCTCAGATTACATGAACAAAGAACAAGGAGTCGGTTGTACAAAAAGCAATCAGGAGTCTTATTGGAGGTTTCTCTTGCATTGATTATGAGGCCAGAACTGGAGAGCTGGGAAAGAGTTTAGTACTGAATACTAGTGATGTGCGGGCCGGCCTGATACCCTCGGGACCCGCGGGTCGGTCGGGTTCGGGCTGACCCCGCAACCCCCTGCAACCCCACCTTCAACTGCTGGCTTCTGGCTTTATAGCTGCGTTCCTGCTCGCCCCGCCCCTTTTGTGACATCATCTGCGGGCGGTTTGGCGCGGGTCTATAAAGGGAATTCGGGCTCGGATGGAGGGAGGGAAGATGCGGTGTGGGTGGGGGTCGGGAAAAACCCAACCAACATCACTACTGAATATGATTGAAAGGGTAGTAAACCCTGCTGCTCTGCGCTGCTCAACCAAACTTTACTCAAAAATGAGAAAAAAATTCTCAAAACAGCAAAAAATTTGCAAAACGCATTGGTCAATAGGCATCAAAAAACATTTTATGTGCCACAATTTTTTTACGCGCACAATAATTTTTCTCACTTCAAATGCATTAAAAATTTTGTTGCTGCAAATTTTTGCTGCAGTTTCGCAAAAAAAATTCACAGATGGTGAAATGCCGAATCCATGGCTGACAAAAAAAATTGCATCACTACTGGACTTCAAATCCCAGAATAATGTAACATATAGTAAATGTTTAGGCATTCTGGGAGTTGTAGTCAGGGCCGGACTGGCAATCTGTGGGTTCTGGCAAATGCCAGAGGGGCTGCTATAAGGTGCCATAGAAAGTCAGTATTTAGTGGGCTGATGGGGGCTTTTTGGGCCTCTCTGTGGTCTGATTGGGCTTCTGAGTACCTGAAATACCAGGGCCTATTTTAATTCTCAGTCCGGACCTGGTTGTAGTCCAGTAATATCAGGGTTGTATTCTTAAAGCAATATTACACAATAAAATTTTTCAAAACTTTCCCCCAAATCTCCACAGCCAGCGACTGCTTTAAAATGCAAAAAAATCCTCCAATGAGAATCCCAGCTGATCTGTATCAATCTGGCTCCATGTTCTTTGTTCCTGCAACTGGAGTTGGAAGCTTAAAGCAGAGTTTCCCAGCACTGAACAAGTCTGTCCTTTATCCCCATGTTTGATTCCAGTATCATATACTGAAGAAATAAATGACATAATTATAAGTGAGGGGAGAATTTGCGCCATTTCACTTTGCCAAAAAATTAGCGAATTTTGCGCGAAATTCATGAAACGGCGAAAAATTCGCAAAACGGCACTGGCGCCTCATTTTTCGCAGGCGCTTCGCAAATTCGCCGCGAATTCGCGCCTGGCAATAAATTCGCCCATCACTAATAATTATCTCTATATGTAAGATAACAGCAAGATGCCTGACATGGTGCTGGGAATCAGCATTTTCATTGGTCACTTCTTTTGCATTTATAATGAAGTTTCTGATCAGTAGAATTCTCATTGGTGAATTTTCTTGCATCTATTATTATGATTTTGGCAACTTTTATAGAAAACTAGGGGACATTGTAGGGTGGCGTTACGGATGGGTTTACATCCCCTTTAAAGGGAAACTAAACCTAAGCACATTGCCGTCCCACTGCCCCCCCCCCAGTATTCAACAGAAGTTGTTAAAAAAATTTGAATGAAAACAATTCATCAATGAGAATTCTACTGATGAAAAACGTCATTATAAATGCAAAAGAAGTGACCAATGAGAATGCTGATTCCCAGCACCATGTCAGGCATCTTGCTGTTATCTTACATAAAGAGATAATGATTTTGATGTCATTATATGACACTGGAATCAGACAAAGGGATAAAGGACAGACTTGTTAAGCTCTGGGAAAGTTCCAATTCCTATCGCAGGAACAAAAAACACGAAGCCAGATTTACAAAGATCAGCTGGGATCTCATTGATTTTTTATGCCAGTTCCACTTCTGTCAAACAAAATCAATATTTAACATTGTCTGAGCCTTTCAGAGATTCCCTATCTCAGATCTCCTAAAGAATGACTGGTCTGAGATACTGATTTCCATAAAAAGCCTCTGGAGTTTCGGTGTGGTTCAATATCCGAATTGATTGATTTCTAGTGGAGACATGCTTTCCAAACTGATCATTCTGAAGTCAATTGATTCAGAACTAGAGATGTCGCGAACTGTTCGCCGGCGAACTTGTTCGCGCGAACATCGGGTGTTCGCGCTCGCCGGAAGTTCGCGAACGTCGCGCGACGTTCGCCATTTTGGGTTCGCCATTGTTGGCGCTTTTTTTTGCCCTCTCACCCCAGACCAGCAGGTACATGGCAGCCAATCAGGAAGCTCTCCCCTGGACCACTCCCCTTCCCTATAAAAACCGAAGCCCTGCAGCGTTTTTTCACTCTGCCTGTGTGTGCTGAAGAGATAGTGTAGGGAGAGAGCTGCTGCCTGTTAGTGATTTCAGGGACAGTTGAAAGTTTGCTGGCTAGTAATCGTTTTGATACTGCTCTGTTATTGGAGGGACAGAAGTCTGCAGGGGTTTGAGGGACATTTAAGCTTAGGTAGCTTTGCTGGCTAGTAATCTACCTTCTACTGCAGTGCTCTGTATGTAGCTGCAGTGGGCAGCTGTCCTGCTTCTGATCTCATCTGCTGACTGCTGCAATAACAGTAGTCCTTGTAAGGACTGCTTTTATTTATTTTTTTGTTGTTTTACTACTACTACTACTACTACTACTATAAGAGCCCAGTGCTATTAGTCTAGCAGTGTTGGGGAGTGGGACTGGTGTGCTAATCTGCTGCTCCTAGTAGTTCAGCAGCACCAACTTTAATTTTTTTTTTTTAATATTCATTTTTTTTTATTTTACTTTTTTTATTTTACTACCGCTGTAGTAGTGTATAAGTTGACCTTTTAGGCATTATTTGCCCTGTAGGCATTATTTGCACACTGTTTTCTTCAACCCGCCATCGAGCTGTGTGACCTTGTTCCCATTCTGTCTAAATATCCATAATATTACCGTCTCCAGAAAAAACACCGGAGTCACTTTTTTCAAGCAGCCATAATATATTTTACGTAATCCGTATCCACCGCTGTAGTAGTGTATACGTTGGCCTTGTAGGCATTATTTGCACACTGTTTTCTTCAACCCGCCATCGAGCTGTGTGACCTTGTTCCCATTCTGTCTAAATATCCATAATATTACCGTCTCCAGAAAAAACACCGGAGTCACTTTTTTCAAGCAGCATTCATATATTTTACGTAATCCGTATCCACCGCTGTAGTAGTGTATACGTTGACCTTGTAGGCATTGTTTGCCCAGTTTTTTTGGCCACAGCCACTGAAGCACAGAGGCCAGAAAAAATATGCCATATAAATGCTGAAAATAGTCATTTTTTGCCATACGTTGACTCAACGTATATGGCAAAAAATGACTATTTTCAGCATTTATGTGGCATATTTTTTCTGGCAACTGTGCTTCAGTGGCTGCAACCAAAAAAACTGGGCAAACAATGTCTACAAGGTCAACGTATGGCGAAAAATTACTATTTTCAGCATTTATATGGCATATTTTTTCTGGCAACTGTGCTTCAGTGGCTGCGTCCAAAAAAACTGGGCAAACAATGTCTACAAGGTCAACGTATGGCGAAAAATGACTATTTTCAGCATTTATATGGCATATTTTTTCTGGCAACTGTGCTTCAGTGGCTGCGTCCAAAAAAACTGGGCAAACAATGCCTACAAGGTCAACGTATGGCAGTTGTTTAAAGAGAACAGTAGATTACTAGCCAGCAAAGCTACCTAAGCTAAAATGTCCCTCAAATCCCTGCAGACTTCTGTCCCTCCAATACAGAGCAGTATCAAGCAGATTACTAGCCAGCAAACTTACTATCATCTGTCCCTGAAATCACTAACAGCTCTCCCCCTACACTATCTCTTCCAAGCACACACAGGCAGATTTTTCAGATACATTTTTGCCCTTGATCCCCCTCTGGCATGCCACTGTCCAGGTCGTTGCACCCTTTAAACAACTTTAAAATCATTTTTCTGGCCAGAAATGTCTTTTCTAGATGTTAAAGTTCGCCTTCCCATTGAAGTCTATGGGGTTCGCGAACCGTTCGCGAACCGCTCGCATTTTTGCGCAAGTTCGCGAATATGTTCGCGAACTTTTTTTCCGACGTTCGCTACATCCCTATTCAGAACATCCGTTATTGACAATAATAAATCCCCCAAATAGCTTTAAATTGTTCAACCTAGCCATCTAGCGTAGGGATACCAAATTAGTTAATGTTCTCATCTAATATACCGAGAGTACTGTTCAATATATGCTTGCAATTATTACACAGTATTTGTTTGAAAGCCCAAGTACGTGCTTTCTTCTTAAAGGAGAAGGAAAGGCTTTGTACACTTGGGGTTACCAAATTACGGAAAGGCCGTCTCCCATCGACTCCATTATAATAAAATAATCAAAAATTTTAAAAATGATTTCCTTTTTCTCTATAATAATAAAACAGTTGCTTGTACTTGATATAATTAATCCTTGTTAGAAACAGAACCAGCCTATTGGGTATATTTTTTTTAAAAGGTTTTTATTTATTGCTTTGTACAACAAGGTATTTTGCCGATGGGCACAATACAACATTCCTTCTTTATACTTGAGATTAAACCATCTTTTTTGCATTATTCCAACAAAGCAGAGTTTATGAATGAACAAACCTTTTTCTATTGTGTATAGTTAATGTTTACAAGATTTTCTAGTAGTCTCAAGATGTGAAGATCCAAATTACGGAAAGACCCATTATCCGGAGAGCCCCAGGTCCCAAGCATTCTGGATAATAGGTCCCATACCTGTATTAAGATAAAATGGAGTCTAGGGGAGACGGCCTTTCCGTAATTCGGAGCTTTCTGGATAACCGGTTTCCGGATAACGGATCCCATACCTGTAATGGAATGCATTATATAACAAAGTAATATTCAAACTGTGACAAGGACCAAAACAGTGGTGGAACTACCGGGGGAGCAGAGGGTGCAATTGGTCCAGGGCCCGCACCCCCTCAGGGCCCCCCCGCAGCTTGCGCGCTGCTGATTTCCGGCGGATCGGCCGATTTAGGATAAAAAAATCTGGTATGGAGGGGGCGGGGCCCGGCGGCACGTCCCACACCAGGGGCCGCCCCCCTCCAGTTACATTACTGGACCAAAATATGGAAATCTTCTATATTATAGGGTCTCTTAGTAGTACAATGGTTACTCACCACATCAAAGAAGTGGCCCAGGTGCACCGCCCTGGGCCCTCAGCCCAAGGGGCGGATAAACCGAAATCTCGAATGGAAGCAGGCACTCAAGGGCAAAAACTTCCACCAGGCAGATGTTCAAAAAGTGAAAACGTTTATTGTGTCAAAACAGCCTGACGCGTTTCGTGTTCCAAACACTTAATCATAGGCTAAAATCCTAGAGCCATGCCTCAAATATTTATACATCAGAGATCCAATCAAAACAACACCCCAATTACCAGTCCACCCAATCCCACGAAACTCTACCCAGGTGCATCAAATGAGACTCCAACACAGTCAAATTGAATAAAGGTCAGAACAGGGGTCAAAAGGAAAGGGTCATCAGTGGCCATATTTGTACACCCTTTAACATATGGAGTAATATCTTGGTGCACCCGAGAAAAGCTTCAATCTATAGTGTTTATAAATATACAGATTGGACTGTACTGTTAGCTTAGAGATATCTTTTATTCGTCTCCCGGGGTGTTCCAGTATTTATTTTAAATAAATGGAAATAATCTCTGTCCTTCTCTGTTTATTTCTGACACATCTTCTGGCTTTTTGTGTTTTTTCATTTTGGTGTTTCTGTTTGTTAATAATCCTTGAACATCAGCATTTTGTTTTTTGAAAATGAACGGGAAGATAAAAGGGAAAAAGCAATAGAATGACAGATAATGGCAGGAACGGCCTTGGTGCTGAACAGAGAACAAGTCCATCCATGTGCGGCTGGAAAGTAAAGAATCTCTTAGCTTGTTTGCTGTAACCCTGAGCTCACAATAATGACGGCTTTTACATTCCATAAAGAAGGGTTTACATGAACATCTAATTTCAAGAGTATATAAACGCTGTTTCCCAGACATATGTTGCACTAAGGTTGCTGAGCTAAAACTCCATCATCTTCTTGGTTTCAAGGAATCATAAATATATAATTGTTCTGCAGCCACAGCATGGAGGACCTGGAAATCTTTAATTGTATTGTTCCCTATGGTTGCCAAGGCAATACTACTTGACCCCATACCCTGCCTGCACGTTCCCACCCCCTTGGGCACATCCCTTATAAAGCGCTGCATGATGAACTTTTTCTGTCTTCCAGGGTCAACAGCTCAACTGATATAAGAGGATTCTCCAATAGAAATCCTCTGTTTTGCATTGTTTATACATTAAATATTTTTTCTGGTTCTGAACCCCAAAACAGCACTATATTCCCCTTTTTTAATATCTGATTACAGTGTAATATCAAAATTGCCAAGTAAACTCCCTTTATTAGTCAATGACAAGATGATTGATATAGGGCTGGTAGGGATGATTAATGCATATGAGTCCATCCTACAAGCAATGTGACAGCCATCTTGGTCTTATCTAACAATAAAATGGGCACTTGTGGGCCAAACGTAGTCCTCAAAGAGATTTTTATTGACCCAAAAATGTCCTCCTCCAACTCACACTTACATGCCCCAACATCTATAGCAGGGATCCCCAACCTTTTGAAACCGTGAGCAACATTCAGAAGTAAAAGGAGGTGGGGAGCAACACTAGCATGAAAATAGTTCATGGGGAGCCAAATAAGGACTGTGATTGGCTATTTGGTAGCCCCTATGAGGACTGACAGCCTATAGGAGACTCTGTTTGGCAGTACAACTGGTTTTTATACAACCAAAACTTGTCTCAAACCAGGAATTTAAAAAATAATCACCTGCTTTTAGGCCACTGGGAGCAACATCCAAGGGGTTGGAGAGCAACATGTTGCTCACGAGCTACTGGTTGGGGATCACTGATCTATAGTATAAAGGGAAATAAGTGTGTTTATAAGGCTAAGGGTTTTGTACAATTTAACCTGCAGCATCTGGCTGCTGTGTTCCTTTATAAGAGTCTTGTTTGCCCACCCGCTGGCTGTCAGCATTACATTCTGGCTTTAATAGGATTTCATGTCCAATAACAGCATTGTGTATGCTTGCATGTTAGTTGGAAAAAATGATAGAGACTGTTTCTAAGTAAGTACACAGATTAGATAACTGAAAAACTATGACTATGAAAAAATAAAACATATCACAAAATATGGTTAGCTCATAACAAGGTTACAGATATATAGAAACGTTGGGGTAACAGTCACCCTGCTATAGTTCCAGGGGTACCCAGGGCACAAATAAGCTCTCACCCCAAATCTCCCCCTAACTGACCTTCAGACTGTGCCCCCTTAGCTCATAACAAGGTTACAGAAACACTTCTTATTTGTCTATCCATTGCAGTGTCTTCAAGCTGACCAGTTACATCAAAGCCATTCTTACACTTAATCTCATCTCATTCATTAAGGATTTTATCATTCATTTTACGTAGGAGCTACGTTTCACCTGCAACATGTCTCTCTTTCTCTCTGACGTTCCTATGTCTCACAGCAACCTCTGGCAGACATATATTGCTTTCCGTTAGACAGGAACATCTAGCTGAGGTGAAAGTGATGTGCCCACTTTAACATAACATGCGACAATTCTCAGAAACCCCCTCCAGACACACTTCTGTTATCAGCTCTGCTCTCCTAAATCAGAAGGACCTTTCATGAGTTGACTTCTACTCTGTAGGATGCACTAAACAGATTACTGTTCTACTATAATTAGAGCTCAGTTAACTGCTGTCCATTGTTATCATAGTAATGGGCCTGTTGTTCACACTACCACAAGCTCGGGGGTCATACAAAGAAGTCAGGCGCGACTTTAGGCGCGGCTTTAGGTGGGGCGACTTTAGGTGGGTTCAAAGAAAACAGGGCCAGGTCTTGGGTGGAAAACAACATTTAATCATCAAGTAAGTTTCTTTACAGGAATCAAGTTCCTATAGCAATGTTGCACCACCCATATCTTCCTGCGAGTAAAAAACTGAGAGTTTTCTAGTATGATATCAAGGGTTAGAGTATAAAGAGCACTGTACGATGACTGCCATCCTGATAGGACACTGCTGAAGATGGCTTCTACCAACCCTCTTGTGCAGGTCTTCATGTAGAGAAAACGTACCAGGGACCATTAAGCTTTTTAAAGTGACAGCAATTTGGTTGGGTAGGGGTGCAATACAAGGGTGCCTACACTGGGCCCCATGCAGTAGATTTCTACTCTTGATCAGAGCCTGCCTCTTTAAAATTCTTGCAGCTTGACCAACATTTTTCCTTTCTGCCTGTGGCATTCCTGCTGAATCTAGTGGCAATTCTATATTTTTATAAAGCTATGCATCCAATGACCTGATAAATATAATATCCCCCTTTACTTGAAATGCCAGCTCCTCCTAGAAGCGACACAGACCCCCGGGATTTCATTTGGGTTCTATTCTCCCTTTCTTTTCTTTTTTTTTTTTTTTCAACTGCAAAAATATTTAAATGCGCCAAAGAAAATAGACTCCAACAGTTTGCAAATACCAGCAGCTCAATTATAGTAAAGTTCCCTTCCTCCTTGCAGACATTAACATTTTAAACACTCCCCCAGGAGACATAAGGAATCAGAGCTTTACGCTACGGAGTTTCTGTTTGCTGCTTATCATTTTCCCGCATTCATGTTTTCTCTCCCAAAATAGCCATTTTGCATCTCCCGTGTCATTTATACAGCTCTGTTATCTGCCACTCTTCAAATATCCTCTTGCCTGCGGCCTTGGATGCGTCTTTGTTAAAACCGCTTTTATTCAACAAAACCCTTTAAACTCATTCTCTGGCAATGGGTTATTCAAAGTAGAATCCTGGGAGAGGGAAGTAGACGCAAACTTCAACTTAGAATGGAAACAAACAAAAGAAGTGTGAGATTTCATGATTGGGAACAGATACTAGAGACCTTCCTGCAGTGGCGTAACTAGAAATTAATTGTCTCCACAGCAAATAATTTTTCAGTCCTCCAAAATGTCTGGATGTTGACCTATTTGAGCAATATTCATTGACATTGAATATTACATTGCAGTTTCTTCAAGATTGAAATAAGGGCTTCCGCAGGGTCTGCTTCCTCTGTAGTTACGCCCCTGCCTTCCTGGGTCTAGCTAGTTGGACCTGACCTGTGACCAGCTGCTGAACCCACAACCAAGGCCGCCATTAGAAATCATGGGGGGCCCATACAACAAACTTTGGCCCTTGCCCACACTGGTGCCCAAGCCCCACCCCAGATCCCGCCCACTCCACATGGCAAAAATCAGCGCTAAAAAAATAACCCCCCCTCACACACACAAGTTATAAAAAGCTATTGATGGTCAGGGCCCCCTTATAAGTGAAAAAAAAAATTGGCACCAGGGCTCCTTAATTAAGTTTTTTTTAAAAAAGCATTGGTGCCAGGACCCCCCTTACAAGTAAAAAATAATTGGGGCCCCAAAGAATATTTTTTAAAAAAAAATTGGCACTAGGGCCCCCCTTTACAAGTTAAAAAAAATTGGGGCCCCAAAGAATATTTAAAAAAAATATATGAATAAATAAAAAAATTGGTGTCAGGGGCCTATAGAGTATTAAAATAATACATTGGTGGCCAGGGGATTAAATAAAAAAAACACTTTGGGTCTTTTCACCGCCTCAGGACTTACATTTCGGCTGTTTTTGTGACTTCTGGTCTTTTTACCGCTTCAGGACTTAAATTTTGGCTGTTTTTGTGACTTTGGGTCTTTCGTGACTTCCACTTCGGCTATTTTCGTAGCTTCGGGTCTTTTCGCCGCTTCGGGAGTTCGGCTTCGGCTGTTATCGGGGCTGGCTTCGGGTCCTTCGGCTGTTTGGCCATCCGCATTTCGGCTGTTCAGGACTTCAAAAATCGCTGCACAGCTTTGGCGCTCTCAAGGGGGGCCCGGCTCTTTCAAAAGTGCTGCACTGCCAGGCCCCCCTTCATGCCCAGGCCCGGGACACTTGTCCCCCCTGTCCCCCCCGATGGTGGCTTTGCCCAGAACACATGTTTTTATTCACTTAGGGCCATATTTGACCCAGCAACTCAGCAAACTTATCTGCAACCTAACCTACTACTAGCAATTCACCCTAAATCACAAAAATAACATCTTCGTAAAAACAAAAGAGTCATATGAGGATGGGTATAAGGCCGGAAGAGAAGAAAAAAAGCTTGAGTGAAGCAGAATAAAACTCTTTTCCAGACCCCACCAACAACCCACAGGACCATTGACCCACCAAACCAGCAGCCTAACTCTCCAAAGTAGGTATTCCAGTCTTAATAAGAAGTGAATTCTTCAATGGGAATCATAACTACCAGAGCTATGTCAACTATGTTTTGGTTAATGCCCACAAAGATGTTTTCCTGAAAAAAGAACCAGCAGCTAGGACTATCTACAGATGGTTTCAACCTTCAGGATCTTCTTGCACTGGGCTTCAGGGTTTTTTTGAGTAATGTTCCTTAATGTTTCTTAACCACAGTGTGCTGGGATTGGTAGTATTTGGGCAGATTTTAGATTTAGCTGAGATTAAGAATACTATTTTCAGAAAGACATGGGCAAAGATGACAAATAAAGAAGGGGCAACGTTGCAGTCAAAAAGTTAGGAAGAGGATCTACAAGTCCTGCAGTACTTAATGTACCTACCTTGATTGCTACAAATGGTTGCAAAGTGCTTTGAGTCCTGCAAATTGCCATGGGTGAAAACACTATATTGGTACACCAACAGAGGATGGAAAACAGTATCTATGGTAACTGAAAGGTCAAGGGGAAGAAGCAAGCTTTGAGAAATGTCCTTTCCATATCGGCCATTAAAATGCCATCTCTGATTTGAATTAAAGTATTTTCCAGTGATTGAAAGTGACATATGCAGGTCTCATGGCGAGAAGACTAATGCAAGTAAATGGCTGGTACATAAATCAGTCATGGAGTATGAAGTTGATACACGGTAAGGAAACGAGGTGTTAACTTCCAGATTAAGAAGTGGGAAAAAACAATCAAACCTAGCATGTGGGAAATAAGAAAGCTTAAGCATAGATGAAATAGAATCCATAATCTTGCCAACAAAAAAAAAGCTTGTCTGCTCTCTCTCTGCTCCCATTTATGGAGTGAAACAAGCTGATAAAAATACCTTGATTCGGTTGGAGAGCGTTTGGAGATGCCTCCTAAGACGTTGTTTTCAGGAATGAATTAGTGTGGATAAGTACAGTATATTTTGTGACATTTCTGTAGGACTTAATCTTCCCATAAAGCTTCCCATACATGGCTTGACAACAAATTATTGGCCCATGTATAGGACCTTCTTCTCCCCATTCTGCATGGTATGATACCTGGCCATAAATTGTGTAGGTGGCTAAATGGAGCAAAGATCTGCTCGTCAGACGTGTATGCCCAGCTTCTGACATTATAAATAAATGCAATATGTGGTGGGTTCATGGATTTATCTGAGTTTAAGAAATACAGGCTTGGTCATAACTTTCAAGGCTCAAGCCTGGAAGCATACAGTATATGACTAATATGTTAATTGCAAGTCAATAAATACTATTGATTTTAATGGTAAAATATTCATGTATTAGATTGACCTTAATTGTAGTTTAAAATGGAAGTGGTTTGGCAAAGTGTTTCACTGTATTATAAACTGACAGGAATGGGAGCGAGTTATGGGTGAGAGAGGTGTGAGAGCATGGTCACTAGAGATATAATACAGCAATTTAACAAAGTGTAATTCTAAGTAATTTCCTGAATAAACACATTTGCAACTTGGTGGTTGCATTTTACGATCTTGCAGTCCCAAAGGATCTTCATTTTTATTGGTCAATAGACAGTATATGAGTCTATTATCACATATTAAAGATTGAGTTGTGCTTTATCATGAAAGGGCTGCCTGTACAACCATTTTGCTGTCCTTGATCAGTGGGATTTTTCCTCTGTCTCAATCAAAATCAAAAAAATGTTGCTAAGATAGCTGTCGGGCAGCCCATTATCTTTGCTTCATGCATGGACCAAAAAGTTTCCACCTTGGCCAGGAATGGATGTACTTAGTCAACAGCCAGTGTCAACCAATAGCAAAGTGAAGTATATAGAAAGACCTCCATGACCTGCTTCTCTGAATACATGATAAATATTTACCTTGGTCTATTAAGAGCAGAGCAAAATTTATCAGATGCTCCACCAAGTCCTTATACAGGGTCAGTATCAAGACCTCAATAGCTCAAACTCTTGTGTCAGAAGTCATTTGGAGGTCAGGGGGAGTTTGGGGCAATATATAGGTGGGTTGATGAAGCTAAATGCTTGGTTGAGCATGGATTCCATATTCTAATTGCAGTTGTAAACACAAGTAGGTGGCAGGGGCGTAACTATAGAGGAAGGAGACCCTGCAGCTGCAGGGGGCCCCATTATATATTGGTAATACACGTCAACCTCTGGATATATTGGGGGCCCTAAAATGAATTTGCTGTGAGGCACAGTATCATAGAACACTATAAATGAGGGCGTCATCCTGGGTCTGGAAGGATTTGGAAGGATGTAAAGGCATGATTAGGCACAGGGTTATTGTTGTTTATTTGATGGCCATAAGCACAATTCCTTCTTATATTGAACAGATAAAATTATTTATCTTTTACTCTGAGTACAGGAGTTCCAAACAAGAGAATGCGAGTCATGGAAGTAGTCAGAACGTCAATCACCTTCAATTCTATTGTTCCAAGGAACATACTCTGATACGGTTGATCTTTATCATCAAGGACTTGTTATCTTTCGAAAAGGAACTTGGTGACAACCTAGAAATGTGGCTGTCTGATCTACTGCCTTCTAGGAGATTACTTTATCCAAGATGCTCTTGAAGAATATACAATCCTTGTATTAACAATCCCTATGGTTTTCTTTCAACAACTTGTGAATGATGAGCGAACCTTGGTAAGAGGTTTAAGTTGACGTGACAATGCCTTTATACATTATAGGAATTTTAATGTTCCTCGCTTAAGGTATTCATGTAGCATCTTCGGTATTGTTTTGTCACAAATTCTCATGATCGATTTTGACATGTTTTGTCCAAAACCTGTGAGGGTTTCATCACACAAGGGTAACATGTATGAATATGGGTACCAGTAAGATGTGAAAGATGGATACTCTTGGTTTAATTTCCTATTTTTCCCATTAATGTAACGATCTTTCTCACTGTAATACACAGACCGAACTTTGGGGCCACCATCAGAAATCTTGGGAACTTATACAACTACATGGGTCCAGGTTCTTGAGTTCCTTTCCTTGATTGCCCAGGAGTTGAAGGGCCCCTTCTGAAAAATGTGTTGTTGTCATGGCACCATACAGCAGTTCTGGCTGTTCCCCATGGTAGTCATTTTAGTAAGTTTCCATGCACAACTCAACTCCCTCTATAGTTTGTGATTTATCCCAATCATTAGACTTTTTTCTCATCTAGCTCTGCTTACTTTGAGGGATTTTGGAGCTTTCACTACCATGGATGAACCACTACTTTATTAGTCAATTTCTGCACTTAATGTAGATGACAAACCAATATGGTCATGCCCACTTCTTGGGAACACACAAACCATAGTGGTGAGAAAATTACAAATGGAGCATTGAATTATATACAGCTTCTACAAGAAAGATGATAATGATAGCCATCACATATTATACATACATTTTTTATAACTATACATGTTATTTGGTATTATGGTTTTGTTATTTACTCTTGTTGGTTACTTCCTGTTCCATTTAGTACTAGTGAAGAGAATAAAGGGAGGCTCTAGAGTTGGCAGCATTGAGCTCTGGGGTGTATGGTGAGGCTTCCTCCACCAATAAGGTTTTCCTGTGGCACATTGTACTCTGATGCACCTTTGGCACTTCCAACCCTTTGGAAGTCTTACACCTCAACCCAAATGCATCAATGACATATTTGTGAAAGAGATTTAGTACACATGCACCACAGTTTAGTAAATTTATTTGTAGTTGCAACAGTTGCCCTTTAAGAACTGGAAAGGCAAGGCTCATAAAACCCTGACACTGTGCCATGTGTTACTGCTCTGCGTTTAACCTGAAGGAATGTTCATTCAGTCTGAGGAATTGCTTGAGCATAAACTGCTAATGCTTGTGTTTTCTTACTAAAGACAGTAATAACTGCCCTGAGTCTATTGAGAAGAGTTGAGAACTTTTCCTAAACTGGTAAAGAAGACAAATTCTTTACGGTTTGAGCTACACCAGATTTTTTTGTTGGACTTCCTCATATTGACAGATGAGATTGACATATCACTTCCTACAAGTCAGGTGTAGTTGCACATGTCAAAAAATAATGTAACTGGTATTAAAATGACAAGTAGCATTTGCTGTCACGCATGATATGACTCTTGGAAGGGAATGCTTCATGCCATATTTTCCTCCAACCACATAAAGTGTGTTTTCATGAAAAATACATCTGCTGTCCAATGTAGGCTCATAATTTCCATGATTTATAGAATCAGACTGTACATTTCAGCATAGAGGATCAACAGGGACTGGATGAGAACCTTGTTCCAGGTGGCTCTTTACTAGGGGTGGCAAATAAACTTCTCATTATAGCATAACTGGATGAAAGAAGATCTTATTGTTGCCCGACCATCCTGGTGTTCGGTGTTATTGCATCAATTTCTCTCCACTTCATTCATTCACTGGAATTTCTGTCATTATAAAAAGGGACATAAACCTTCCATAAAAATACATTGCCAGATGACAACTCCCTAATGACTCCAACATGATAAAGTGTTACCACACGCTAGAACCTGTGGTCAAGCAACATCATGGTTTAATAAAACTTTCCATAACTCCCCAAGGTCAGTGGAGGATCCATCAAGACAATATTGCCTGGGTGCCCAGGTCATTGTTCATTTCATTGTTATTGGAGGCATAAAAGCAGATGTTTCCTAGCACCAAACATCTAAGCAGCACAATACCTAACCATGAGTAGTTGGATTACAGTGTAATATGGGCAAGCCAAAGTTGCAAGGTTACCTTTTTTGTGTTAGATAAGACAGTCCTAACCTTTAAAATACTAACAAGATATCGATATAGGCTTACTTTCTCTTGGGTTCGGACATCTCTGTTTCATATTGCATTGCCAGTCATTCTCTTATGGGCCTTGAGGAGGCTCAGCCAGAAAGTTAATGACGGAATGATTTAAGAAAAATGCCTATTTGGTCACCAAGAACGCCCAGCTTAAAGGTCAGTGAGGGTTAGATTTTGGTTGAACACTTCTTCGCATCCTTGGAACTATGGTTGAATTACTGATACCCAAATGTTTTTGGTTGATTACCTTGTTACAACCTAATGGAGTCCCTTACCAAAGGTTGGACCTCTAAAGGGCTTGATCTGTAGCAGTTTTACAACAATTACTGCCCTTGCCACATACCAGGCACTATACATGACCAATGAATGCAGCCTACACCAGAGCCCTTGCCACTTGGCTACAATTCAAACTGTTACATTTTTTAAACTTGGCTAAAATATAAGATAATACACAATAACAGCATCCCTGTAAACTTTATCCAATTTCTAGAATGCACTTGGCTGGATAGGACAATACCCATTTCCCAAGCCAAGTTATAAATCTAACACTGTATCAGTGTGGTGCTGATATTATAAGGTTTGGCATGCAGTATAAAAATTTGCAAGATTATAATTCTTTGATGCAATGTGACACGCGATGCAATAATGATCCCGGCACCGTGGGTTTCCATCTATACTTATTTAATTTTCCGCAGTCTCCTTTTTCTTGCAAGCCTTGGCCATTCTAGGTGACTCGGATCCAGGTTTATTTATAGATTTAATAAGCTGGTAGTCAGCCCTTGATCTGACCTCCCACGAGCATCTTGTTTTCCATCCACCATCACGGAGAGGAGACGAAAGCAGAAAATGCTGAACTTGATAATAGCAAAAAATAGCAAAAGTGATAAAGAGCGAGTGAGAAATATGGCAGGAAAGAAGGAATGGAACAGCGGTAGGAAAGCGGGGGAGGTGAAGATTAGCTGGTGGCAGGGGATGGCTGGGGACAGAAAGATAGAGATAGTAAAGGCAGCCAGATATTGGCCCCATAACTGGGACAACTAACTTATAACCAACAATCTTCCTATTCTCCCAACCTCTCCAAATGTGTAGTGCCCCGTGTTGGTTGTAGGGGTCGGCACCTCTCCCAAAGTACTGCAATAAGGAATTACTGAACACTTCAGGCAGGTGTAATGTAATGGGGGAGATCCCCTGCTATTTTATTAAAGTCACGTGATGTAACATTTCTGGGGCCAGCCCCTTCGTCAGATGTGACTTTAATACAATTGCAAGGGATCTCCCCACTACACCTGCCTGAAGTGTTCGGTAATTCCTTATTGCACAACTTACAGCCAGTCATTTATGGAAACATCTAATACTGGGAAGGAAAGTATGGCTGCCAGATTTTAGCCTCAAACTGGGACAAATTACTTATAGTGACTTGTTTATGAGAACATCTAATATTGGGAAGGAAAGTATTGCTGCCAAATATTTGTCCCATAACTGGGACAGCTTACTTATAGCAACTCGTTTATGAAAACATCTAATATTGGGAAGGAAAGTATGGCTCCCAGAGATTGGGCCCATAACTAGGACAACTTACTTATAGCGACTTGTTTATGGCAACATCTAATACTGGGAAGGAAAGTATGGCTGCCAGATATTGGCCCCGAACTGGGACAACTTACTTATAGCAACTCGTTTTTGAAAACATCTAATATTGGGAAGGAAAGTATGGCTCCCAGATATTGGCCCCATACCTAGGACAACTCACTTATAGCGACTTGTTCGCTAATCTAATAATGGGAAAGAAAGTATAAGTTCAAGGAGATGTTTGATGGGATCTTTACTATCTCTCTCAGTTGGTGAGGTCCTCTCCTGAGGGGTCTACAGAGGTTTGAAGAGCTTTATACGGGTTTCAGTTGGGGCAACTTCCATGCATTCTATTATTCATAGGCACATAGGGACGCATAGGAAAAGAGACAACTGTTGCATATTTTAAGCCAAGATGAAAGATGAAGGTGCCATAACTTTCACATAGTGTTTATAGTTTGACCAGATGGTGTCAGTAACATTTGAGATCAGGGCTTTTCAACCTGTCCCCTCAAGAGAGAGTGGGTGCCATTTAACCCATCATTTATAACCCATAGCAACCAAGCAGCAATAACTCTGGTTGGTTGTGGTAAGACAAATAAAAGTAAAATTATGGTGAGTTGCTATTTCGGCAATATGTGTTGCCCCCTGCCATTTGATAAATCGACCTCTGTTTTGAATAGGAAATGTAAAATATTATTAGACACCTTAACAACATTCATAGCCTTGAACTATGTCCAGCAGTTGCACAGAACCAGCTAAACCGGACCTTCACATGGAAACAGGCCTTGCCTCCTATTCTCTCATCCCTCGGCCTTCTGGGAAATCAGGTCAGGTTCGCCAAACAGGCGATTCACTTTGGTTGCTAAGCAACTGTCTCTTTGGGTTTATCTCATTTTTTTTTCTATTACATCCTCAGGAATAAAGGAAATCCTTATGTTAACATGGCTTTTTTTTTTCCTGGTGGTCTATCAACCCTTATCTGCTGGTGAAACCGTCTGGGGTCAAAGTGTTGCCTCTAGAGGATCCAGCAGAGACAGGATATTTGTTAATGATTGTATGATGTTCTGTAGGACTATACAACAGATACATATACTGATAGTAACATAATGGTGGGATAATAACCATATTAATCAGAATATATTAATTCTTTATGCACAATTTTCTGTATCACAAGTGCAGATTTCACAGACGGTCTTGGATGAGTTTCATTTGCCAAGTGACACTTTAAATAATTGCACAGGGTCCAAAAATGTTTATCCCGCAGCCTCCTGGGAATGCCGTCAAAAGTGCCATAAATAATACTCTGAGCCGTCCAGGGCATTAACTAAATAATTATCAAATAGACAGGTTTTCATCATTGTTTTAACTTAATGATATCCTCGGTCAATTGGCGCAAATGTAACTTGCATTCCTCAAATAAAATCCATAAAATATATAAATAGGGTTAAAAGAGCTGACCAGAATATAACGTAGAGGGGGTAAGAGACAAAGGTGACATTTTGCTTTAAATAATGCATTTAAAAAAATGACACGGAGAGAAAAGAATAAATAAAATGTTTTTATTCCCGCTTATAATATCACAGGGGACGTGCATTATCGTATGAAAAAAATGATATAGCTCCCGAAAGTGCGCATAATCAATAAAATTACACAAAATGTCAATATTAAGTAGAGGGTAACATAAAATACCTTTATTTTCTTTCTGGCGAGGTCATGTTTAATAAATCTATGACACAAGGGTTATATATAAATATATAATAATAATAATAATGCTTTATTTTATTATATATTTTGATCATGTTTTATAATACAGTGTATATATTTTTTAAATTCTATTTTGTATTAGACGTGTATTATTTGGATGCAATGGAAACGACGGGAGATGGCCTTACCGTAATACGGAGCTTTTTGGATACCGGGTTTCTGGAGAACAGATCCCATACCTGTATACTTTTTATTACTTTTTTGTATCATTTTTTCACAGAATTTTAAATAAAGCTCACCCTAGGTAGGATTCTGCGGTGGGATGAAAACTTCAAGTCATCAGTAAGTTTTTTAATTTTTGTATACCAAGAATATTATTTTTTTTATACAGGTATTATTATTATTATTATCATATTTAATGTTAGTATTAACATGAATAGCTCAAACTTTGAGTGCAATAACCTCTAGTAGGCACTGAGCAAAGTTGCCACCTAACTCCTTTAACACAATATACATCCAGAATCCCCATGCTGCAGAACTAATAATCACTGCTTTCATTGCCAAACTGCCATGCAGCGTACCTAGTCTCATTATTTATTACGCTGCATTCAGCTAGGCTGATAACTGTGACAAGTGTGTAATACAGTAACATGTTAATGGTTTAAAGGGGAACTATTGTGAAAATGAAAATTTAATATAAACTTCATCACACTGAAATAAGAAACTTTTAAATTAAAAATTCTGCATTGTTTCTGAAATAATCAAGTTTATCTTCACTATTCCTCTCTCAGCATCTGTTTCTCTTCATTCTGTCTTCATGCAGCAGTTGGGTGTCAGATATTCATTGACAGTTAGATCCAATATATAGGGGGGCTCAGGGCACCCCTAGGCCCACTGCTGTTCATCGCCCCTGTCCTCTCCAGGGGGACAGGAGCAATGGGGATTGGTGCAGTGGAAATTTAAAAAATGATTGTATCCCCAGTGTTTTTGAACCAATGTGGGTGTGGTTGGACAGCATGCTGTCCCCCTAAAATCCTGACGCCTTAGGCCCGAGCCTAGGTGGCCTGGAGGGGCTCCATTTGCCTAGAAGATGCAAAAAAGTGGCCATAAGAAAAACGCTCATTGACTTTAATGCATGTGGACAAAAAAGTGGCAGAGACAAAAAAGGTTGGCACAAGAAAAACCCTCATTGACTGTAATGCATTTGGAGTGAAAAAAGTTGTCGCACATGGGAAAAAAACGTTTTTGGCGCCCATTGACTTCAATGAGTTTCACAAATTTTTTCGCAGTTTTGCACATTTTTCAGAGAAGGGACAGATTTGCTCATCACTTGATGAACAACTGTCATGCAAGAATATACAGCCATCTTTTACTGGCAGCGAGACCGAGCAAGGGGCGGGTCCTGACATCAGGGGCAGATTGTGTGTCTTTAGGGGCGGGCAGATGATGTCAGAAACCAAAAAATTTGTGAATTTCCCGCGAAATTCGTGAAACGGTGGAAAATTTGTGAAACTCTTATTTTGACGCCCCCATCAATTCTAATGCCGGCGTTAAAGTCAATGGGTGTTTGAATAATGTCGATGTACGACGGTTTTGACGCAAATGACTTTTCTGAAGCGCGTCCAAAATTTTTGGTGAATTTTCTCGGCAGTTTCACAAATTTATTCGACACCGGCGAAACGCAGAGATTCACAGCGAATTCCGACTGGCGAATTTATTAGATCATCACTACACGCCATTCATTTAAAGTGATGCTGACACTAAAGAAATTATTTTCGATCTTATATAATCTATCTACATGAAAAGTTAACTATACTATAGGTCATGTTGATTGTTTCTACCTGAATGTGCTGCTTTTGTAAGTAATTGTCACTTGAATTCCTAAACTTACAGGGACTGATGGGTGCAGGGACCACCAGGGCTGTTACCCCAGTGGCCACGCACCTCCAAGGGTCCCCCTATGTGCCCCAACACCCACAAGGGGTAACCGCCACCCCCCCCACCTTGAGCACGTTGGGGGAGATCAGCGGCCTGGGGGAGCACCGGCAGAGTTTGGTCCTGGGCCAGCCGGCCCACCAGGTTTTTTCCCGGTGTCCCGTCGGCCCAGTCCGACCCTGCTGACATAGCACTGGTAGGATTCTGATTGGATAACAGTAGTGATGGACGATTTTGTCCCGTTTCGCAAAACACAAATTTTGACAACGGCATCAATTTGCGGGCGTCAAAATAGACGCCGGCGACAATTCCACTGCCGGGTGACAATTTAAGGTGCATTAAAGTCAATGGGCGTCTGTTTAATTGTTGCAGGCGTCAACAAACGCAAATGTATTTGCCGTCGGTGAAACGTTTGCCGCAAATTTGCACCTGGCAAATAAATTTGCCCATTACTAGATAACTACAACATAAAGGTAGTAAATAATCCAAAGTTTTTTGCGAAATTGTGCCGGCGTCTAAAAAAACGGACGGATTTTCACTGGTGAATTTTCTCAGCGGTTTCGCAAATTTATTCGCCTGTGGCGAATCGCGGGAATTCGCAGGGAATTCTTGCCTGGCAAATAAATTTAAAAATTCAGAAATATATTCCCAGTAGGCATACAGACCAATTGATGCTCCGCCTTACGCGTTTCGCACCCACAGGCACTTATTCATAGGCATTACTATGCCTATGAATAAGTGCCTGTGGGTGCGAAACGCGTAAGGCGGAGCATCAAATGGTCTGTATGCCTACTTTTTAATATTTATGATGAATAAAAAGTGATTTTTTAACTTTGAGAATTGACTGGGAATATATTTCTGAATTTTTGATTTGAGTGCCCTTTGGAGTTGGGGGCTATATTCCAGCATTTTTGGCCCTTTTTGACAGGCCTGTATAGACTGCAGCAGTTGAGTAGTAAGTTTTTTTTTGGCAAATAAATTTGCCCATCACTACTCCCAAACTCTTTTTACATTTGAATGTGGCTCACGGGTTTTTGAGTTATTTAGTTATTTGTGGTTTTTGAGTTATTTAGCTTTTTATTCAGCAGCTCTCCAGTTTGCAATTTCAGCCATGTAGTTGCATATCTCCCAACATTTTGGAAATAAAAAGAGGGACGAAAAAATTTTCCACAGCAAATTTTTTTGACCATGACCATTTTTGTGGCCTCACACCCTAATTACCATGTTCATTTTACAAAATTTGGCAAGTTATGAAAGTTTGAACTAGGGATGCACCTAAACCACTATTGGATTTGGCCGAACCCCCGAATCCTTTGTGAAAGATTCGGCTGAATACCGACCTGAATCTGAATACTAATTTGCGTATGCAAATTAGCTGCTGGAAGGGACAAACATTTTTTACTTCCTTGTTTTTTGTCAATAAGTCATGCGATTTCCCTCCCCTCCCATAATTTGCATATACAAATTAGGCTTCCGATTCAGGTCGGCTGGGCAGAAGGATTCAGCCGCATCCAAATTCTGCTGAAAAAAGCCTAATCCTGGCCGAATCCCGAACCGAATACTGGATTCGGTGCATCCCTAGTTTGAACATATTTCTGTGTTTTTCTTCAATTATAACAGTTTTGCTAATGAAGGTGAATTGCCCTTTAAGCTGTGAGTCTAACTTTTCCTAAAGGACCTGTTATCTTATATTGTTACAATTACTTATTTGCTTATCTCAAAATTGTTACAAATTATCTAATCTGCACCTGGAGGCTGTTCTGGGCTCTCTGCCAAAAGCCAATTAAGTTAGAAACATTGTTTCTTTTTCTGGATGTTCAGTGCAGAGAAAGTCAGGAATTTTCAGTACAAACGCGGGACTGCTGGTAGAGCTGTCAATAGCGGGACTGTCCAGCTGAAAACGGGGCAGTTGGGAGGTATGTAGTTGCTAGCGGCTGAATTCCCCTAGCAACCATGCACTAATTAGAATAAGAGACTGAAATATGAATAGGAGAGGCCTGAATAGAAAGATGAGTAATAAAAAGTAGCAATAGCAATACATTTGTAGCCTTACAGAGCATTTGTTTTTAGATGGGGTCAGTGACCCCCATTTGAAAGTTGCAAAAAGTCAGTAGAAGAAGGGAAATGATCCAAAAACTATTAAAAAAGAAAAAAAAGAAAAAATGAAGGCCAATTAAAAAGTTGCTTACAATTAGCTATTCTATTACTTATTAAAAGTTAACTTAACCTCTTCCATGGCAAACTTTGTCCAAAAACTGTTTTTATGCACAGGGAAAGAAAAGACAACTTTCCAGTGAACATTCTGTAACGTTATTAGTACGTCATTGCTTTTGAATGCAGTTATTTGTTTCTGACTGGTTCTGACTCTGACGCAAATATAGAATATAATTAGGTAAAGAGACACATTAAGCCTGTTTTACTTTTCACATTAAATGTGTGTCATTCCTTTAGGATTCCAGAATTTTTTTTTAGTAATAATGCAGCCTGCGCAGGGAAGCCGCTTGTGAGTGCTTTAAAGTCCTGCTTAATAATTAAGAAAGAAGACAAATGCAATATATATTGTTTTTGCTGTAGGAAAGTTGCCCTAGTTTTTCACAGATATCTCCCCTAAATCCATTAATCCTGAGGGGATTGGAACAAGGTTTGTTGCTGCCACTTTTCTGCTGAACTCGGTTGTTCTATGGACTCAGGGCTGTCTTAAATGGTTAAAAGGGCCCGTAGCAAACTTTAGTATCCCCACTGTTACTATAGGCACCATCTCTCCCTACTATACCTGCTACCCCACAGTCACTTCCCAGAAACTATTATCCCCACTGCTACTATAGGCACCATCTCTCTGTACTATACCTGCTATCCTACAGTCACACTCCCTTCCCAGAGACTATTATCCCACTGTTACTATAGGCACCATCTCTCCCTACTATACCTGCTATCCCACAGCCACACTCCCTTCCCAGAGACTATTATCCACTGTTACTATAGACACCATCTCTCCCTACTATACCTGCTATCCCACAGCCACACTCCCTTCCCAGAGACTATTATCCACTGTTACTATAGACACCATCTCTCCCTACTATACCTGCTATCCCACAGCCACACTCCCTTCCCAGAGACTATTATCCACTGTTACTATAGACACCATCTCTCCCTACTATACCTGCTATCCCACAGTCACACTCCCTTCCCAGAGACTATTATCCCACTGTTACTATAGGCACCATCTCTCCCTACTATACCTGCTATCCCACAGTCACACTCCCTTCCCAGAGACTATTATCCCACTGTTACTATAGGCACCATCTCTCCCTACTATACCTGCTATCCCACAGTCACACTCCCTTCCCAGAGACTATTATCCCACTGTTACTATAGGTACCATCTCTCCCTACTATACCTGCTATCCCACAGTCACACTCCCTTCCCAGAGACTATTATCTACTGTTACTATAGGCATCATCTCTCCCTACTATACCTGCTATCCCACAGTCACACTCCCTTCCCAGAGACTATTATCCACTGTTACTATAGACACCATCTCTCCCTACTATACCTGCTATCCCACAGTCACACTCCCTTCCCAGAGACTATTATCCACTGTTACTATAGACACCATCTCTCCCTACTATACCTGCTATACCACAATCTCAGGTTCAATTGTGGTACATTACTGAACTTTCCCACAATGCCTTAACCCAGGGCGTCCAAACTTTTTGCAATGAGGGCCAGATTTGGTGAGGTGAAAATCTGTGGGGGCCGACCATTCAGCCTGACATTCTTTGAACTATTAACATCATTTTACCATTTAAACGAGGAATCACGTAGCCGTAGCAGTAATATTTGGGCACATTAGTGAAATGATCTGCCACTTGGTCTATACTGCTGCCTGTGTGCTGAAGGTGTTAGTAATAGACACGTACTGGTACATAATGACGCGCTGCTCTCACATACGTCTTCAGTTCACTGTACTGGCACGTCACTACGTCTATTGCACCTTCAGCCCTAAACAAGTATGTGAGAGCAGCGCGTCATTATGTACCAGTACGTGTCTATTACTAACACCTTCAGTACACAGGCAGCAGTATAGACTAAGTGGCAGATCATTTCACTAATGTGCCTAAATATTACTGCTACGGCTACGTGATTCCTGATCACACTGTGCTGGGAGGCCACATTAATATTAATTTCATGATGGAGGCTGAGGGCCGCTGAAAATTTGAAAACGGGCCGCAATTGGCCCCCGGGCCTGACTTTGGACATGCCTGCCTTAACCTTTCTATTAGTAGCTGCTGTTCTGTCTCATCCATTTATGTACTTCTACCAAGACACTCACTGCTGTATGAACTTTTATAAAGACCATATAGTTTAAAATGTCACAAATTGAAGAGGATAAATGAAATTCTGAAATCTGGCCGAAGGAAAAAAGTTCATTGCTATCACTCTCCTGGACATTATTAAATCTGGCATACTACCAAAGTCACATAATTAGATTTGACTTAAGGTTCGGGTTATATTATACACTGTAGAAATTAATTTCAGATTCTCTAAGCAGTGATCTCCAAAAGGAAATTAATTTCACCAAGTTGCCAGATTTGCCCAGAATATTATACTGTGTTATTGGGGGATGCCAAATATCCTCTGTGCCATAGAAAGGGTATGTTATAGCTGAGACTGAGACTTATTATAATAGAAAATTAGATCATATTATTATTATTATTTTATTGGGATTGTTTATGAATATTTTAAATATAATATTTATTATCATATGGGAGTGTTATGAATATTCTAAAGATAAATGACACCATTTACCCAGTATATGTCATCACTGGGTATCACATTTAAGCTAAATCGTTGGGAATTCACATGAATTAAGAAAGCATAAAACCTTAGAAAATGTTTTTAATCTATTCAAAATGTCATTTTATTTAAATTTACAATATACGTTAAAGGGATCCTGTCATCGGAAAACATGTTTTTTTTCCAAACACATCAGTTAATAGTGCTGCTCCAGCAGAATTCTGCACTGAAATCCATTTATCAAAAGACCAAACAGATTTTTTTTATATTCAATTTAGAAATCTGACATGGGGCTAGACATTTTGTCAATTTCCCAGCTGCCCCTGGTCATGTGACTTGTGCCTGCACTTAAGGAGAGAAATGCTTTCTGGCAGGCTGCTGTTTTTCCTTCTCAATGTAACTGAATGTGTCTCAGTGGGACATGGGTTTTTACTATTGAGTGTTGTTCTTAGATCTACCAGGCAGCTGTTATCTTGTGTTAGGGAGCTGTTGCAGAAAGCTGGTTTTGGGAAGAGTTCCCCTTTAATTTCATTGTTCTTTTTTACTCATTAGCTTAGAGCAGAGAAGCAAAGCTTTTTAATAATGTTCTACACTGTCTTAACATGAATTTGCATGACCCGCATCCCATATGTGAGCTACAGAATTAAGATAAGGGTTAGAATTTGCTAAAAGTATTTACTATTTGTTAATCAACAGAAGATGGGTAAGGGATGTCCCTACTGCTCTTGCTATTTTAAGACACAGTTTTACCACATTTTGCGGGTGTAGAATAAAGCATAGAACTGGCTAAACTGGAGCAGGACTGAGCTAGCCCATAACAACCAGACTGGATGTAGAACAGTTGTAGGATGGGGCATGGAACATTAGAGTAGGATCAAGTGGAAGTGGAACAGAACAGACTAGAGTAGGACCAAATGGATGTAGAACAGGACAGACTGAAGTAGGATATAATGGGCATAGAACAGGACAGATCGGAAAAGGACAGAGTGGGCATAGAACATTGGAGTAGGATCAATTAGACATAGAACAGGACAGACTGGATTAGGACACAGTGGGCATACAACAATTCAGGCTGGAGTAGGACCAAGTGGTCAAAGAACAGACTTGAGTCAGACCAAGTGAGCGTACAACAGAACAGACTGGAGTAGGACAATGTGGGCATAGAACAGGACAGGCTAGAGTAGGGCAAAGTGGACATGGAACAGGACAGATCAGAAAAGGACAGTGGGGGGATGGAACATTGGAGTAGGATCAAGTGGACGTGGATGTCAGGGAGCCGGGAGCTCCCTCCAGGGAGGTAGTCAGGATCAAGGAGGAAGCCCTCTTGAGGGAGCAAGGTTGCGGTATCCGAAGGGTTAAGCAGAATCAGTAGTAGTGGTCACAGGCAGGAGTTAACGAGGGCAGGCAGATCAGAATCAAATATCAAGAGTTCAGGCAGGGGGTCAGAACCAAGGCAGGAGCTAGAAACAGACTGGGAGCTGGAAACAGGCTGGAAACAGGCTGGGATCAAGCTGGAATCAGGAAACAAACAGGAACCCAGGATCAATGGCAGCAAATCCTATTCTTGGGCGCCGTCACAGTGTTTTGGGCGCGATTCCGGCACCAGTGATGACATCATCATGCAGCGACGCTGCAGCCATGTGTTCAGCATGGGCGCCGCCATCTTGGATCTTCACTGTGACCGCCGGGAATGTAAACAGCGCCGTCGAGTACTTCTGGGTCGGGTACTTCTGGCAGTCCTGACAGTGGAACAGGACAGGCTGGAGGCTGGAGAAGGACAGAGTGGTTTTAGAACAGGATCAACTGGAGCAGGAATTCACATAGAATAGACAGAAGCTTCACAGACAAAGCAAAGATTCTCTCAGTTGCAGTCCTGGCACAGTAGTTAGAAAAAAGGCAGTCAGAAGCTTGGAGGTCCCTGGTTAGATCCCTTCAGATCCTCAAATTGATTTCAGAGATTTTGCTAAGTCGTGTCTGTAGCCAAGTCTCACATTTCTGTACAATTGGCAAAGAAACCGAGCTAATCCTTACCCTTCTCAATCCAGTGAAAGCAGAATGTTCCTGTTTCTGACCTTTCTGTTGTTTCAATAGTTCTCATTTGTACGTATAAATATTATGCGTCCCCCTCTGAGTGCCCTTTGTTTTTATTATGCTCTATAATACCATCCTGTGGGTATGCCGTGTGACTTTCCCTGGAAACCGCACATCGTATTTGACATTATACAGCCGGCATCTAAACACAACTAAAATGATTGTGACATTGTTTATGTGAATGACTTGCTGAGTGCCTGAGAAAGGGAAAACATTGCCTCCCGTCTCCTATAAATGATTCAAACGCACATCAAAAATGAGATCTGCTGGGGAATTCGGGTGGCATTTTTTAAAAAGCAAAGTGTTACTAAGCAGAGTAGGAAGAATATATTAATGTGTGTGTAGTAACTTAGAGGACCCTGCAAGCTCTTGTGTCAAATGACCATCTCTGGGTGTGGATGTATATACGGAGGGTGATGGGTAGTGAAGGGCGAATAAATTCGACAGATGTGAGTCCGCCACGTCAAAAGAATTTGGGCACATGTCAGAATAGTCGTGCGCATAAGAATTGTCGCCGATTGACTTCACAACAAATTCGGCCATCACTAGTGGTGGGTCTAGGGTAGTGACACTCAAACTTTATCAGTTGAAGTCCTACTTGAAGGTCCAACCTGCCGTCTGGGACCCCCTTGGTTCATGCAATGAGTACAGTAGTTAAAGGATAATATTGGTGTACCAGTAATTTAGCCATAACTTCAAGAATATCGAGGACAGCAAATACATTATCACAAAAACTCAACCTTCAATTTGGACTTTGAAGAGTATCTAGAAGAACAAATGGCAATTTTCCCCAATTCTAACCATAACTACGCTTCAGGTCAAACCCCGCAGCCACTACTCCAAGATCCACCCTTAGAATGTCAGTCCCACGTTTTGGGAATAACCTGTCTAGGGGCCTCTCAATAACTGTGATGTCTGAATTTAAGGGTTGAGGCAGCAAGCAGATAGGGATCTAGTGCTTTCCTTCTTAGAATAATAGTATGGACTTGTAACCAGGGCATGGAGTAATGAGCCAATTCGTAAAGACCAAATTAGATAAGGGACCCCATAGGTTAGGCTTAGAATAGATGATGAGTTGCCATAACTATAGCCAAAATATGTAGAAATGGCTCAGACACTAAGCAGTTCTAGGTCCACCAAGAAGACTGGACCTACTAAAGCTCTTTCTTGTGTTTCTTGTTGCTTCCTTTTCCATTCTGTTAAGTATGCCACTTGCCCTTGAGTATTTGCCTGTTCTACATGTTTCCAGGCCTGGATTTGTGGGGAGGCCACAAAGGCCCGGGCCCCCTCTGATATGTTGTTGCACTCCCTTCTATGTTCACAGTTCCTTCTCTGTATATTTTCAAGGGAGAGTCCCCTTGACAGCACCCAGTAGGAGCATTTAAAGGGAGACAAAAGACTCCCATTCCAATTGATTTAAAAGAATCCTCCAATGAGAATCTTGCCAAACTTGCTTTCAAACCATTGCCAGAGGCACTCTGAACGCCATCTCTATATCCCCCTCTATATCTAAAGGCTGTGTATATGATGGAACAAATATTCCATGGTAAGCTCAGTATGTTAGAAAGCTATAAGAACACTGAAGTGGTGTGAATAGGAATACATTTCATTGGAGAATCTGTTTTGCATCTGTAATTACATTTGGGATGCCAACATTAGAAAGCTGGGTGGAGCAAAAGAGTCAAGTTTGTAGAATTTCTACGTTCCCATTCTGGATAACAGGTTTTCGGATATTAAAAGTTGAACTATTTTAGTCCATGCCCATAGCCACCTTAACCACACCCAGTTATGCCAAGATGTGTCCCTTATTTACCTAAACCCCCCATTCCCATTCTCCATATCCCCATCAATTTGGGGGTCTGTGATTCAGGACTTTCCCATCAAAGTTAGGGACACATGGAGTTATTAAAGGGGTTGTTCACATTTAAATTAACTTTTAGTATGATATTGAGACTAATATTCTGAGACAATTTGCAGTTGGGTTTAATTTTTCTATTATTTGTGGTTTTTGATTCATCTTTTTACTCAGTACCTCTACAGTTTGCAATTATAGCGAACTGGTTGCTAGGTCCAAATTACCCTAGCAACCATGCATTGATTTAAATAAGAGAGCGGAATATGAAAAGGAGAGGCCGGAATAGAAAGATAAGCAATAATAGCAAAACGATAGATTTGTAGCCTTACAGAGCATTTGTTTTTAGATGGGGTCAGTGACCCCCATTTAAAAGCTGGAAAGAGTCAGAAGAAGAAGGCAAATAGCTCCAAAACTATAAATAATGAAGACCAATTGAAAAGTTGCTTAGAACTGGCCATTCTCTAACATACTAAAGGTTAACTTAAAGGTGAACCATCCCTTTAAAATGCCTGATATATTGATTTCTTCTCTGTAATTCTGTGTTTATATGAATGACTAATTGCTGCCATGTTGCATTCTTCATACACAGATTATTGGCCCATAGATTATACAGATATAGACATTGCTTTGCCTGTATCAGCCTGGGCATTCTCCATAGCTGTCCACAAGAAGGGGTGATCTATTTATAATCATTGGAGGTTCTGCTTCATTTCTCATTGATAAAGAGGAAAAGACAAAGCAACAACATGCTAACAGTTTTATCTTTGACTTAATTCCATAACAGAACACTCTAAGCTCTGTGACACGGTGGAAAACCCATATTGATGTATCTGGGGCACAATGCCTCATTTTTCCTTTGAAACATCACAGCTTATTTGAATGAGTGAAAGTAAAACTATTGAGAAAAGCTGTTTTATCCCCAGCGCCCCCTTCCGAGCAAAGGTCAGTAGCTTATATTGGCTGACGACTGACTCTCAGCTCACTATCCCATATATAGAGGCCAAAATGATGGTCCCCAATTGATGGGGACACTGAGATATGAATCATGAGACTGAAAAGTCCTATTGGGTGAGGACCACAGCAGGTGTGGAAGATAGGTCCACTTATATAGGATCAGCACAGGCCCCATGATGGGAAATTAATGAGGATGATCTGGAAATAATGGGGCATAACAGAGCCATAGCCAAACTACCTTATGCACCATAATTCACAGATCATCCTCAGTTATACTACCATGCTCCAATTTGGTGTATAGGTTCAGGTGATTCCTCAAAAATCTGGGTGGGTTCACAGATATGCGAAAAAACAGATCTACTGGTTATAGGCTGGTTTTTTTGTAACAACGTTATTTATACTAATATATCATATTTTTGGCACTGAAACATAAGCCATCGTTTGTGCAATATCCCTTCCCCCAGGCATCGGCCAGGACTCTGATTAGAATGAAAATATGGAATCAGGTCACAGTGTCTGTATCTCCAAGCAGGGCAGCTGTTTTTAAGAACAAGGTTCAGACTTGTATTGATCAGGTTTAAAGGACAAACCATCTCAGACACGTGGAGAGACTTCACCATCCTCTTTCTTTCGTCACTGTGAGACTCATGAATTTCAAATTGAACTAAAATGGGAAAAATTAAACATTCAGCCGATCTGTGGCTAACCTCAACCGGGGCTCAGGCCAGAGGTTAAAAGGCAGATTAGAGTGTTGAAATGCTTGAATATTAAATTCATATGTACTGCTCGGAGACAATAGAGCAGCTGCTACTAATCTCCCAGTCTTTCATGGATTTGGTCATCTCAGTGATATTGAGTCTTTAGTAATAATATACAGTATGTTTTATGAACCCTGTTTGTAATATCCTTAGAATTGTCTTCTTGCTGGATAAAAACATTTTCTCAAGGAACATGGTAAACAGTCTTTACTATGTTTATTTTATTAACCACAATTAAATACATTTGAATGATCATAAATACTTAATTCAGTATCTGCATGTGATTATTTTATGCAATTTGGGTGCCTCTCAGTCACCTGTTGAACTAGAGCAGCTGCTCGGAAGAGTAGTGAAATGTCTTCACTGCGCTAGATTTACTTCTACTAGATATACCATGACCTGGACTAATGAAAACCTTCATAGACATGTTCTAAATATACGTAGTAGTATAATTCAGCTCTCATTGATAGCAGTCTGATTTCAGAAGAACAGTTGGTTTCAACCAAATGCCAGTAGTAGTTGCCATTGCACAAGGTTACATCAATGGTTGGCCTGGCTCAAAGTCATATCCAATGTGGCAATGTCCCATCCATGTCCCTGCTGAAGGCATCACAGTACCAGGATTTCTCTAAACCAACAGTAATCTGATACAGGACAGTCTCTCAAAAACTGCCACTCTATAATGCCATTGGACTATATTTTATAGAGCCACAGGTCCAGATAACATGACATAAAGGGCCCACACTCAACAACAATCAGATGTAGATTGTGCTACATTCAAAAGATGTTATATTGTCCTCTTCAGAATTGGAAAATGCTCATGGGAATTGTTATTAGTTGGGACCAACTAGGTCCTAGGACCACAGGGAGTCTAGTCATGGGTCCTTTGGCAGAAGTGGCAGAAGTGGCCCCAATAGATTTGAAGAACGATTTATGAGTCATGAAGGGGGCAAGGTTTGCAGGTGAGCAAGTTGAAATTGAACAGATAATGGGGTGTGGCTAGGCAGGCCAGAGCAGTACCCATTTTTTTGATATATGGGCCATGTACTACAACAAACCAGACAGTACAGGTAACCAATGGGCTAATAATTGCTGCCCATGGAAGGGGTAGAACGGCCCTACTAAATTAGCAGTATAAGGACCCCATGATGATTGATGGCAACCCTCTTACTTTATTCCCCCTGATAATATATTGCACTAAGATGGGATCCCTAGTCCTATGACTGTGTGTTTGCATTGCCAAGTGTTTTTAATTAACACCTTTTCAGCTTTATTGGATTCACGACGATCGTAGATGCAATGCCACTTTATTGCATATTAATGGAGTGACATATGTTTTTTCAGTATGTCGGAAATAACCCATGATATATTCTGCTGGGCCAAGATAACAGCATGTGTGTGTCTGTGGATATTGATATGTGCAGATTTTAATTTCTCCCTGCAGTATCGATCTGGTCCAAGAAATACTGCTGGAGGCCGCCCCGGACCCTCCACAAAACTGAAAATTTCAGTAGGGATAGTATTGAATAATATATTGGAATGGAGCATTGCATGCGTGACACCCCCCTCATCTGATACACGCTATGAAATCATCTCGCTTTCTGCTGGATTTTTTTCTTCTCCCGACTGCTAATTTTTACAGAAAGACATATGGAATGAATCCTGAATGTTGGCGTTTCAGGAAACTACACTGATGCCAAACACAGAAGAGTGGCGATGTAAGGGGGAAAAATAAAGTGAAAAACACTCCCACGCAGTTCCTTGTTGTCGACTTCATTGCTTTTTAAATCAATGTTTGGAGGGGCATTTTTGGGTAGGTTTCCACCATCGAGTCACAGTGTAGTTTAGAGAAGATGACAATCGAAAGGGAGAGGGGGGTAAAAAAAACAGCATATGGTTTGTGTGGGATCAAGATACTGAAAGAGGCGTTTGACTGAGAACAACAAAAATGTGTTAAAATAGGATTAGTACACTGTATATCTTTTAGGGATGCACCGAATCCAGGATTGGCCACTAAAGGTTCACACTAAGCTATTAGCACTGAGAGTCACCCTTGTTGCACCAAGCAAGCCAACAAAAATGGCACTGTTGACTCCATAAATCATGGGCATTTGTAGAAGACATCAGATAAGTCATAAACAAACTGGAAGACAGGGTGCAAAGCAGACCAAAACAGTGCCCTGTACTTACCACCTGCCTTATGGTAACCAGTAAGGATAGGCCTGTCCTTAACCCACCACCGGGGTCCACATGCCAGAGAGTGATTTTGTTAAGACTGATTTCTATAAAGGTCTTTTTTGATTCAACATTTGTTTAGGATCCCCATTAATCAAGGATACAAATATATGAAAACAATATCCTATGATAGGAGTGCCCATCCTTTACTCATGCGAGGTCTTCTTTTAGTGATGTTCTCCATTTATGATCTACATATAGCATTGTTAGAATTCTGTTCCATGGAAAATAATACTTAAATATTGATTTATGAAAACATTTATATTTTTATATTTAACAAAAAACTATTCCTTATGTTACCGTAATAATAATAATAATAATAATAGATATCTGAATGAAAAGTATGAAATAGGCTAATTTAGTAAAGCTGTTTGTTGACAGTGTCTTGAGATCTACTGATCACCAGCTAAAGGTCTACTGATTGATCCCAATCTACCTTTTGGGCACCCCTGTCCTATTGTAAGAAACTTACCTATGCGGCGGGGTCGCCCACCGCACCATCGGCGGGGACGCCCGCCGCATGGTTTTCGAGCCGGCGCTGGCGCCATCTTGGAATCTAGGGCGCGCCTCTTAAAGGCACAGGCACGCCGGCGCATTTGCGCCAGCACGTTTTTGACGCCCGTTTGGCGCGAAATTTGTACCTATTTAAGGCTCATTCTGTTTCCCAGCCGGTGCCCGTGATAGAACTTTGTTTCTAAGTGGTTTCTGAGCCTAGTGCATCTGTTCCGGTTATTCTGTATCCTGTTTATCCGTGTTTGACCCTGCCTGTATCCTGATTATTCTGAACTCTGTATCCTGACCCTTGCCTGCCTACGACAACTCTTCCTGCTTAACCCCTTGATTGACAACCCGGTTTGACCCTTGCCTGCCTGACGATTCTGATATCCGCCTGCCTCGACTCTGCCTGTCTGACGATTCTCTTGCCTGCTCCATTTGTACCGTGACCTTCGGCCCAAAAGACTCTGCTAACAGCCGTGCCCCTTTGCCAGCCAGAACACCTCGCCTTGCACCCCTCGTTAAGTCCAGGTGGCACCCAAGTAAGCTGAGGGCTCCTCCCGAAGCCCAACCGTGGTCACACTACTGGTGAAGCCGAGCCGAGACCAGGGTGCTTGGCATTTGTTCTGGTATCGGGTGCCGGTCGTGACACCTATGAGATCAGTTCAGCCATAGTTCTAATAAAAATGACAGTGAATAAGTCTTTACCCCTAAATGTCACCCTAATTAAACTTATGGCTGGGCTTCTATGGGTATCTAGCTGAGCAAATAGACATTGTCCCAAAATTTTACCGTAACTGACTCTCAGGTTAGCCACTGCTCCAGGTTTACCCAGGATGAGCCAGTCCCACAGTTTGGGAACCACTGGCCAAATGACTTGTGCATGGCAACAATGTGGCAGTTAGGTTAAGGAAGGGCAGTGTCATGAGTGAAGAGTAATGGTACCTCACTTTGCTTTGGGGAGTTTATTTCTTTATGTGCATGACCCATGTCTCCCTTTATTTCCATAACTGTGAGGTCCTCTTAAGAATCTTCTTGACTGGTACCTCACAAGGTTCTTCAGTGTCAAAAGTGGAGGTTAGAGGTACCTCACTTTCCTTTGGGGAGTTTATTTCCTTATATGCATGACCCATATCTCCATTTATTTCCTCTTAAGAATCTTCTTGACTGGTACCCAACAAGGTTCTTCTCTCACTCTCTAGTTAATGCTGCACACTGATGTAGTTATTACCATAAGGTATCGTTGGTTATGAGCAAAAACAACGTTTTTTTGGTTTGTTTTGGTTACCATGTTGCTCTACTGCTGCCATATTGCCTTGCAAAGGATGCTTCCTCACCATCTCCTCTGCATTACACTAGAATGTGCAAAGTCTACGGCAGTTGCTCCTATTCTCAGCTCCCTAGAGAGAGTGAGAAAGAGAAAAAAAGTAGCTTCCATATGTCAATTGCAATATCAATTGACTGTGCCTCCCAGTCAACTTAAAAGAGGAGGACAAAGAGCGCTCATCGGCAACAACAGACGGCAAAGCATTCAATCTTCATGAAGTGCCAGTTTCCCCCTACTATAGACAAGCAGTCAGCCAAAGACCTTGAGACAATGCACCACTATAATACCCATAAGAATTGCTAAAGGTAGTAGCCAATTAAGGTATAATTAATCATACTTCTCAACCTCCATTGTTTTGTAACGAGCCCGCCCCCGTTCATTATTAGCTCATCCACAAGCAACACTGTGATGACAAGTCCTCTGTGATGGCTTCATGCTTGTGAATGAAGCACCCGCTCAAGGATCGTCATTGACGGAGGAACCAAGTGAGGTAATGTCATTGGCTGACAGAATGTCAGGGAGAACAAACATCCCAAAGAGGCAGTTGTAACTTTACTATCAGTTCTCTATGTATGTTTGCTTTAGATTGTTAGTTCCCAACACTGTGATGACATGTCCTCTATGATGGCTTCATGCTTGTGAATGAAGCACCCGCTCAAGGGTCGTCATTTATGGAGGAACCAAGAGCGGTAATGTCATTGGCTGACAGAATGTCAGGGAGAACAAACATCCCAAAGAGGCAGTTGTAACTTTACTATCAGTTCTCTAGGTATGTTTGCTTTAGATTGCTATTTCCCATGAGGATTGGTCTTGGTGATCATTTGTGGCCAATAATTATGTGTCATCCAATAGAATTTATTATACAAATAAACATAGCTCAGAAGCACACATTTGAGAGCTTTATTATGATTAAGGGAATTCCCTATGCTGGCTGTGTTTTTTCTGCACGGGCAATGAACAAACATAGAGGTTGTTTCCCCAGTGGCTTAAGATGGTAAGCCCAAAATTAATACTTAAAACTTGCCCCATAGATGATGACCCCTTCTCACTGTGTAAGATCTTTATTACCCAGCTGATGAGTTGGTTCAGGAGACTCAGTAGGGAGATGCTATAGCACGACACTATAACAACTGCAGCCCCCCCCCCCATCCCAGAAGGCAGAAATAATAATGAATTGCACTATTATGCATAGTTCAGTTCTTATGCCTCCTGAGAGGTGAGCAGCATTCATACAATAGCCCGGCAGAGGGGGGTAGATAGATATTGCAGAAGTCGACCCTCTAATATTGACTCCACTCCATTCTGAGTTATCTTACCTATATAGAAGCTGTTGCCTTATAACTTGTAACAGTCAAACTTTTTCAGTAACTTCTAGGGCCACCAATGGGGGACTCAAGTGGACTAATGTTGGATGCTTGGCAAACTTTTGATCCTGGAGGACCAACAGCATCTTCAGAACTTCAGAGAACTGGGATGTTCTGTGAATCTCCAAGATTTGAATAGTGGGCTGGGGCTGAGCTGCTGACATGGGTCAGAATGGCAGAGGTACAGTATAATGGGCAAAAAAAATAAGGAATGTATTATTCTATTATATTTGGCATTGCACTAGGATACCTAGGGCACACCAGAGAACTTGATCCCTAGGGGCCACCACTACACACTACGAATGCTCCATACTCATTAAGGGAAAACGGCTCATTAAAGTGAATTGGCGGCTGGAAGCCTAAGGCACCATGGGCCCACCAAGGGCTGACCAGTCCTACCTTTACATTTATATTGAATCTCTTGTTGCAAAGATTTTCTCCATAACTCTTTGCTTGATTGTTCCGGGGGTTGATATAGAGTTAATACTGTAGGATGTGTGACTGCTACGGAAGCGTCCCTCCTGTTTCACCAACCAATGTAATTGCCTCTTCACTAGTATCTTCAATTTATTCTCGTTTCCTGCCTTTCACAATAAATGAGCCAGTAAATTTTATGTATTTATGTAAAATTATTTCAGCGGGGAGGCACTCCTGAGATGAGGTCTTATTTGAATTGTTCCACAGTAAATTTTACATTTGCATTGTAATCTGTGTGTAACACCAAACATCTCACTGCAGTGTCAGGCCAGGTTTCTCTTTAGAGGTGCTGGTGCCTGGGGCAATGTAGACTGTGCACTGCCCGTTAGTATTATTATTATCATTATTATTAAGTAGCACCTTCTAACCAATAGGCCCACTGAAATGCATATCTCAAAATCCAACAAAGGATCCCACAGCCTCACTCCGTTCCCAGAGACTATTATCCCTCTATTACTATAGGCACCATCTCTCCCTACTATACCTGCTATACCACAGTCACACTCCCTTCCCAGAGACTATTATCCACTGTTACTATAGGCACCATCTCTCCCTACTATACCTGCTATCCCACAGTCACACTCCCTTCCCAGAGACTATTATCCACTGTTACTATAGGCACCATCTCTCCCTACTATACCTGCTATCCCACAGTCACACTCCCTTCCCAGAGGACTATTATCCACTGTTACTATAGACACCATCTCTCCCTACTATACCTGCTATCCCACAGTCACACTCCCTTCCCAGAGACTATTATCCCACTGTTACTATAGGCACCATCTCTCCCTACTATACCTGTTATCCCACAGTCACACTCTCTTCCCAGAGACTATTATCCACTGTTACTATAGACACCATCTCTCCCTACTATACCTGCTATCCCACAGTCACACTCCCTTCCCAGAGACTATTATCCACTGTTACTATAGGCACCATCTCTCCCTACTATACCTGCTATCCCACTGTCACACTCCCTTCCCAGAGACTATTATCCCACTGTTACTATAGGCACCATCTCTCCCTACTATACCTGCTATCCCACAGTCACACTCTCTTCCCAGAGACTATTATCCACTTTTACTATAGGCACCATCTCTCCCTACTATACCTGCTATCCCACAGTCACACTCCCTTCCCAGAGGCTATTATCCACTGTTACTATAGGCTCCATCTCTCCCGACTATACCTGCTATCCCACAGTCACACTCCCTTCCCAGAGACTATTACCCACTGTTACTATAGGCACCATCTCTCCCTACTATACCTGCTATTACACAATCACACTCCCTTCCCAGAGACTATTATGCCACTGTTACTATAGGCACCATCTCTCCCTACTATACCTGCTATCCCACAGTCACACTCCCTTCCCAGAGACTATTATCCACTGTTACTATAGGCACCATCTCTCCCTACTATACCTGCTATCCCACAGTCACAATCCCTTCCCAGAGACTATTATCCCACTGTTACTATAGGCACCATCTCTCCCTACTATACCTGCTATCCCACAGTCACACTCCCTTCCCAGAGACTATTATCCACTGTTACTATAGGCACCATCTCTCCCTACTATACCTGCTATCCCACAGTCACACTCCCTTCCCAGAGACTATTATCCACTTTTACTATAGGCACCATCTCTCCCTACTATACCTGCTATCCCACAGTCACAATCCCTTCCCAGAGACTATTATCCCACTGTTACTATAGGCACCATCTCTCCCTACTATACCTGCTATCCCACAGTCACACTCCCTTCCCAGAGACTATTATCCACTTTTACTATAGGCACCATCTCTCCCTACTATACCTGCTATCCCACAGTCACACTCCCTTCCCAGAGACTATTATCCCACTGTTACTATAGGCACCATCTCTCCCTACTATACCTGCTATCCCACAATCACACTCCCTTCCCAAAGACTATTATCCCACTGTTACTATAGGCACCATCTCTCCCTACTATACCTGCTATCCCACTTTTATTTGATGACAGACTCCCTTCAAGCACAAATACCCTAATGAAGCCCAAATCTGACTGTCCCATTTGTTTCTAACTCTATCATGTTGAAGGGATCCAGTTCTACTACTTTCCCACATGTCTCAAGGATTTTTTTGATTAGTTGAGGTGAACAATCCACAGAGTTGAATTAGTTCCTTTTCTCAATCTACTAAAGGAAGAGGTGGGGGGTAACTGTATATAAAGTAGCTCTCCATCTGTGCTACTGTGTGAAATACTATTATAAAAACAAATACACATTTTTAATTAAACCTGCAGTTGAAGCAGCTTGTGAAGTATGGCCCAGTTGGTTAGTGCTGAACTAAATATATGTATATTGCCTCATTACTGTGACACAGTCAGGTATGTTGAAGGTTATAAACAACTCCCAGCATCCTTCTACTTGCCCTGGGAGTGGAACAGCCGCAACTGCAGAAGATTCTCTTAGTCTTAGTCAATTTTGGGTCTCCAGTGGGAGGCTGTTTAGTATAAATGGAGCAATCAGTACTGCAACAAGAGCTAATCAAGCCAAAAAGCTGCAGACAAAACCCTGTGTAAACTGATCTGGTTATATAAGGGAAAATTGGCCTATATTATGTAAGCACGGGAGCGCCATTAGTGCTCATACACGGGGATATGTTTCACTGCTAGCTGCAGCACTCACAGGGGACACATCTGGAGTAATGAAACTCAATAGAGGTTGGTAAGTAAGTTCCATTGGGGCAGGGACTGATCTGAATGATGGATAATCCCTGCATAGCTCTATGGAATATACATAATGTATATATAATCCTCAATATCACTCTGTTTTGATAGATCATTATCACACATGGATCACTGAATTTAATGCTGTTCTATGGTGAATCATGTCCTGATAAATGCAAGGTGGTTCCATTAGAAGCAGTAGTTCCCAAGCTGTTGGGCCGGGAGAGGCAATGGGAAGAAGGTTCTTCCATAAAGACCAGTCATGGTGAGATATAGGAATAAATGGTTATTTCATGTTTTGGATACAATACATGGCCAAAGTTTCCTGGCACCTACCTGTCCAACATCTCATGCCCGAACCAAGGGGCTTTATATGAAGTTCTTCTCTTCTCTTGGTTGCTAAAATGGCCTCTACTCTTCTGGAAGGCTTTCCACTATGGAACATTGTTTGTTTGAATTGCTACCATTCAGCCACAAGAGTATTAGTGAGGTTGGGCACTGATTTTAGGGATCAGGTTTGGCTCACAGATGGTGTTCCAGTTCTTTCATGGCCATTCAGTTGGGATCAGTCAGGGCTCTGTGCTCTATTATCAGCAAACTCATTCTATACAGACCTCAGGATTGTGGTGTGTAATCCCTACTGGGGCCACCACATCACCTCTGGGGACCCACCCGCTCATCCACCGCCCACCCACTCACCCACTGCCAATCCCTTACCCCATTCCTGCATGCATCTTAACTTACTTTTTTCTGCCATTGGGGGAAGGAGGGGAGTGGGGAGCTAGGCAAAGAGGAGAAAGGGATCAGATCTGGATCGACTGTTTTTTTTTCTGGTGTTTCACCAGCCCAGTCTGACCCTGATGGACCTGGCTTTGTGCAATGGGGCTATTATGCTTTTGAGACAGGACAGAACCTTCCTCAAACTATCACCACATAGTAGGAAGCGCAGAATCATCACTATACACTGTAGCCTTAAGATTTTTTTTACAAATGAACCAGGGGCCCTAGCCCAAATCATGAAAAACAGCCCCAAATCATTATATACATATTCGGCCTTAAAACACAACATGGAAACAACAAATGCTCACTAGAGCACTTTTGGCTAGAAAAGCATCATTCCTTATACTGTCTGGCATTTCACATTTAAAGGGGATGTAAACCCAGCCGTAACGCTGTGCCGCAGCTCCCCCTAGTTTTCTATAGAAGTTGCAGAAAACTGTAATTATGGATGCAAGAAAATTAACCAATGAGAATTCTGCAGATCAAAAACTTCATTATAAATGCAAAAGAAGTGACCAATGAGAATGCTGATTCCCAGCACCATGTCAGGCATCTTGCTGTTATCTTACATATAGAGATAATTATGTCATTTATTTCTTCATTATATGACACTGGAATCAAACATGGGGATAAAGGACAGACTTGTTCAGTGCTGGGAAACTCTGCTTTAAGCTTCCAACTCCAGTTGCAGGAACAAAGAACATGGAGCCAGATTGATACAGATCAGCTGGGATTCTCATTGGAGCATTTTTTGCATTTTAAGGTTCACACAGGGTACATTTTTAGCCGGCGGGAAGACAGGGGAGGATCAGGGAGATTAGTGCCCCGAAGACAAGGAGATTTGATTTAGCTCCCCGAATCTGCCTGTGTGCCCTGACCCTAAAGCAGTTGCTAGCTGTGGAGATTTGGGAGAAAGTTTTGGGAAAGTTTTATTGTGCAATATTGCTTTAATAATACCACTCTAATGTTGCTGGACTACAGCTCCCAGCATGCCTTAACCTTGATAATATCTTACATTATTCTGGGATGTGTAGTCCAGCAACAACTGGTTTGGTTCAAGGGCTGCAGGGCTGCTGGGTTTACTTCCCCTTTAAATCAGCGGGTTTCAGAGATGTCTGGAGGCTTTACAGCAATGCCATATTCAAAGGATTTTCACTATGTGCTCCACCTACTGGCAGAATCTATTTCTAGATTATAAAATCATTAAATGATAAAAGACCCTATAAGTATTATAAAGACAAATAATCAGTGAAAAAACAAAACAAATCAAAAGTGGGAAGTATATGCTAATAAATATAGATGTGAATTTGTCAGTGTCAGTATACCTGGCCCTATTCTTATTTTTTAAAGATAAATATCTTCATTTCAATTTTTCAGATAGAATATAAATTCTACAGAGGAGTGAACTTTGTGTCCTTTGATAGATCACAGTTGTGCCCATTAACCTGTATAAGGGGGAAGTAGCCAGTTATTGGGATTCTGAGTCCTCTGGGCTCCTTGGGGCAAATTCACTAAGCGCCGGAGCGCCGAACGCTAGCGTTACTTCGCTAGCGTTTGTCATTTTCGTTACTGCGCAAATTCACTAACGAACGCTGGCGTAGTTTCGCTAGTGTTACTTCGCACCCTTACGCCTGGCGAAGTTTCGCTAGCGACGTAACTACGCAAATCCACTAACGCGCGCAGTGTACTGAACGCTACCTTTTACGCTAGACTTCCTTCGCCACCTCAGACCTGGCGAAGCGCAATAGAGTAGATAGGGATTGTTTCAAAAAAAGTCAAAAATTTTTCTAAGTCCCAAAAAACGCTGGCGTGTTTTCTACATTATGGGTGATAGGCTGAAAAAGATCGAAATTTTTTTTGGGGCTCCCCTCCTTCCCCCCTACATTTCCTGACTCATGGCAACTTACCTAGACAGTGGGCACATGTGTAGGGCAAAATAAAATTTTTATTTGCTGATTTGAAGGTTTTCTAGGCATTTGTAGTGCTGATACGTATTCCTCCATTGAAATTTGAATTTGGCGCCGTATGCAAATTAGCCTTCGCTAGCGTAACTTCGCTTTACATAGCGAATCAACGCTAGCGCAACTTCGCAACCTTACGCTACCCCTGAGCGCAACTTCGGATTTTAGTGAATTTGCGAAGCGCTGGCGAAACTACGCCTGGCGAAGTGCGGCGAAGTGCGGCGAAGTTACACCTGGCGCAACTACGAATCTTAGTGAATTTGTCCCCTTGTGTTTAATAGTGGCCCATGTGGAAGCTCAGGAGATGTCATTAGGTAAAACTTGCTCCTCGCTAGTCTCGCTGATAAAGGGAATTGTTTCTTATACGGAATGTAATATTTCTCAGCGACTCCTGTGCATTGGGCCTGTCACCTATATACACATTATATTTCCATCAGCAAGAGTTCACTTGCAGTGCAGATTTGGGTAAAAAGCAAATATATCCCTATTTATTTATCACCGAAATTATCTCAGTTATCTAAAGGGCAGGTGCATACAATTCCATGTATTTGCCCTACTTTTGTGTCTTTAGATGGTCCCTGATAAGGTGGGACAGACCAGATAAGGCAAGTGTGTGAGTTGGGGATCAGAAATTGGTGTTCGAGTCTGGTTGCAGGCTGTGACTTTCCAATCAGAAATCATAGGAGCTTGCAATTCAATAAGAATCTTTAGGCATCAATCAAGCTGCTGGTTATGAAGAGCGGTGAAAAAGTTTGAAGGAGCAATATTGCTTTAAGAACCTGATGGCATTACAGCTCCCAGCATGCTTTAACAATTCATACTTTGCTGGAGAATGCTGGGAGTTGTAGTCTGTGAGACTTAGTTGAGCAACATCACTGGAATGAGAGGAATGCTCGGTACCCATTTACCGTTTCTGCAAATGATTTTATGATGACTGGGATACAACCTATTATACAATCTAATTGCAGATTTTGCAATTCATTATTTTGTCACTAAATTACAACGTCAGTACATGAGCCGCAAAATGGTCTTTTTTGTGACTAAATTATTCACCATATTAATCATTACTGACTGCAGCTTAGAACACTTTTTCATTTCACTTACTGAAAATTTGATGTAGGAGAGAACAGGGCTTTATTTTGGGGCAACTTCTGCTGTAATATTAGCCTCTGCTAAGGGAATGTGACTGTGGGACAGCAGGTATAGTAGGGAGAGATGGTGCCTATAGTAACAGTGGATAATAGTCTCTGGGAAGGGAGTGTGACTGTGGGATAGCAGGTATAGTAGGGAGAGATGGTGCCTATAGTAACAGTGGATAATAGTCTCTGGGAAGGGAGTGTGACTGTGGGACAGCAGTATAGTAGGGAGGAGATGGTGCCTATAGTAACAGTGGGATAATAGTCTCTGGGAAGGAGTGTGACTGTGGGATAGCAGGTATAGTTAGGGAGAGGGTGTCTATAGTAACAGTGGATAATAGTCTCTGGGAAGGAGTGTGACTGTGGGATAGCAGTATAGTAGGAAGAGATGGTGCCTATAGTAACAGTGGGATAATAGTCTCTGGGAAGGGGTGTGGATGTGGGATAGCAGGTATAGTGGGAAAGATGTGCCTATAGTAACAGTGGGATGCAAGACTATGGGAAGGGAGTTGTGACTGTGGGATAGCAGGTATAGTAGGAGAGATGGTGTCTATTAGTAACAGTGGCATTAATAGGTCTCTGGGAAGGGAAGTGTGATCGGTGGGATAGCAGGCTATAGTAGGGAGAGATTGGTGCCTATAGTAACAGTGGCGATAATAGTCTCTGGGGCAGGGAGGGAGTTGTGGAAAAACTTTGGTGAGATGGCAGGTATAGTAGGGAGAGGATGGTGTCTATAGTAGCAAGTGGGGATAATAGTCTCTGGAACAGGAAGTGTGACTGTGGGATAGCAGGTATAGTAGGGAGAGATGGGCTGCCTATAGCAACAGTGGGATAATGTCTTCTGGGAAGGGAGTGTGACTGTGGTAATAGCAGGTATAGTAGGGAGAGATGAGTGCCTATAACAGTGGATACTAGTCTCTGGGAAGGGAGTGTGGACTTGGGGATAGCAGGTATATTAAGGAGAGATGGTGCCTATAGTAACAGTGGATAATAGTCTCTGGGAAAGGGGAGTGTGACTGTGGGAATAGCAGTATAGTAGGGAGAAGATGGTGCCTATAGTAAACAGCTGGATACTAGTCTCTGGGAAGGGAGGTACTATGGGATAGCAGGTAAGTAGTAAACGGAGCACGATGGTTGCCTATCTAGTAACAGTGGGATGTCAGATGAAAGGAATGTTCGTGTGACTGTGGCTGACAGCAATGTATGTAGGGAGAGATGGTGCCATAGTAACAGTGGATTAAAGTTATGGGAAAGAGGTGTGAATGTGGATAGCAGGTAGTTAGGGAGAGATGGTGCCTATGTATAACAGTGATAATCAGTCTCTAGAAAGGGAGTGTGCTGTGGGATAGCAGGTATAGTAGGGGAGGATGGGCCTATAGTAACAGTGGATAATAGTCTCTGGGAAGGGAAGTGTGACTGTGGGATAGCAGGTATAGAGGAGGAGATGGTGCTATAGTAACAGTGGATAATAGTCTCTGGGAAGGGAGTGTTGACTGTGGGATAGCAGGTTATAGTAGGGAGAGATGGTGCCTATAGTAACAGTGGATAATTAGTCTCTGGGTAAGGGAGTGTGAACTGTGAAGATGCAGTTATTAGGGAATATGGTGACCTATTTAGTAACAGTGGGTACTAGTCTTTGGGGAAGGAGTGTGACTTGTGGGATAGCAGTATATAGGAGAGATGGTGCCTATTAGTAACTGGGATAATGTCTCTGGGAAGGAGTGTGGCGGTGGGATAGGCAAGTATAGTAAGGGAGAGTAGGTGGCCTATAGTAACAGTGGATGCAAGACTATGGAAGGGAGTGTGACCTGTTGGGATAGCAGGTATCAGTGGAGGAGATCGGCTGCCTATAGTACGTGGAGAAATTCTCTAGAAACAGGAGGTGGCTGTGGATAGCAGGTATAGTAGGGAGAGGATAGTGCCTATAGTAACAGTGAGATAATTAGTCCTGAAGGGAGTGGACTGTGGATACAGGTAAGTAGGAGAGATGGTTGCCTATAGTAACAGTGGATAATTTGTCTATGGGAAGGGAGTGTGACTGTGGGATAGCAGCTTAGTAGAGAGATGGTTGCCTATAGTAACAGTGATAATAGTCTTGGGAAGGGGAGTGTGACTGTGGATAGCAGTATAGTAGGGAGAGTGGTGGCCTATAGTAACGATGGGATAATAGTCTCTTGGAAGACTGTGACTGTGGATAGCAAGGTATAGTAGGGAGAAGATGGTGCCTATAGTAACAGTGATTAATAGTCTCTGGGAAGGAGTGTGATGTGGGATAGAGGTATAGTACGGGAGATGTATGGTTGCTTTATGACAGTGGATAATTAGTCTCTGGGAAGGAGTGTGACTGTGAGCAGGTATAGTAGGGAGAAGGGTGCCTATAGAACAGTGGGTATAGTCTCTGGGAAGGGGAGGTGACTTGGATAGCAGTTAGTAGGAGAGATGGTGCCTATAGAAACAGTGGATAATAGTCTCGGAAGGGGTGTTGACTGTGAGAGCAGGTATGTAGGAGAGATGGTGCTATAGTAACGTGGGTAATAGTCTCGGGAAGGAGAGTGTGACTGTGATAGCAGTATGTAGGAAAGATGGTGCCTATAGTAACAGTGACCAATAGTCTCTGGGAAGGGAGTGTGACTGTGGATTGGGATAGCAGGTATAGTAGGGAGAGATGGTGATAGTAACATTGGAATAATAGTCTCTGGGAAGGGAGTGTGATGTGGAAGCAGGTATAAGTGGAAGATGGTGTTCTATTATAACAGTGGCATAATGTTCTGGAAGGGGAGTGTGGACTGTGGGATAGCAGCTATTCAGTAGGGAGAGATGGTGCCTATAGTAACAGTGGGATAATAATCTCGGAAAGGGTAGGTGACTGTGATGATATGGAGTATAGTAGGGGAATGGTTGTCTATAGTAGCAGTGGGATAAATAGTCTCTGGAAAGGAGTTGACTGTGAATAGCAGGTATAGTAGGAGAGATGTGCCCTTATAGCAACAGTGGAAATAGTCTCTGGTAAGGGAGTGTGACTGTGGAGGTAGCAGATATAGGGAGAGATGTGCCTATGTAACAGTGGGATACTAGTCTCTGGGAGGGAGTGTGACTGGTGGGATAGCAAGGGCTATCAGTAAGGAAGAGATGTGCTATAGTAAACACAGTGGATAATAGTCTCTGGGAAGGGTGTGACTGTGGATAGCAGTATAGTAGGAGAGATGTGCTATAGTAACATGGATCGAGTCTCCTGCGAAGGAGTGTGACTGTGGGATAGCACTTTATCCCGCAGTAAGGCAAGAGATGGTCCATCAGCGTAAGCAGTGGCATATAGGTCTCGGGACGATGATGTGACCTGGTGGGATAGCTCAGGTATTAGTAGGGAGAAGATGCTGCCAGTAACTGTAACAGTGGGATGCAAGTCTTATTGGGAAAGGAGGTGGAACTGATGGCCGATAGCAGGCTATAGTAGGACACGAGAGATGATCCTATAGTAACAGGGATAATAGCTCTCTGGAAGGGGTGTGACTATGGATAGCAGTAATAGTAGGGAGAGATGAGTGCCTATAGAAACAGTGGGATACTAGTCTCTGGGAGAGTGATGGAATGCTGGTCGGATAGCACGGTTATAGTAAGGAGAGATGGTGCCCACATATCTAGTAACAGTGACAGGATAATAGGTCTCTGGTAAGAGGTGACTGCTGGGATAGCAGGCCTTATAGTAGGGAGATGCATGTGGCACATCCTTAGTAAACAAGTGGGATAATTAGTCTCTCTAGGTTAGAAGGGGGTGGGCTGTGGGATAGCAGGTATAGTAGGAGAGTATGGTATGGCCTTATTTAGTAACAGTGGGATACTAGTCTCTGGGAATGGAGATGTGACTCATGCTATTATTTTATGATAGCAGTTTAGGTAAGGAGTAGGATGTGCCTATTTAGCTAGATCAGTAGGGATTAATAGTCTTGGGAAGGAGGTGTGACTGTGGAGATAGCAGGTTTTATAGTAGAGAGTATGCTGCTTTATATTTAAATCTTACAGTGGATACTAGTCTCTGGGAATGGTGTGTGTGACTGTGTAGATAGACATGGTTAGTAAGGAGTGCGTGGTGCATTTATAGTAACAGTGAAATAGTCTCTGGGAAGGATGTGTGAATCTGTGGAAGCAGTTTGTAGTGAGAAGAGATGTGCCTTATTAGTAACAGTGGATTGCAAGCTATTGTGAATAAGTGAGTGGACTTGATACAGGTATAGTTAGGGGAATGATGCCTATTAGTAACAGTTGGATAATAGGTCTCTTAAGGGAAGGGAGTGTGGACTATGGGATAGCGTTATAGTATGGACGAGTGGGTCCATTAGTATACAGTGATACTAGTCTTCTGGAAGGGAGCTTTTGGATGTGGTGATAGCAGTATAGTTAAGGTAGAGATGGCCTATTACAGTCGATAATAGTCTCTGGGAAGGATGTGTGACTGTGGTTGATTAGGCCGTTTTATAAGGGAATGATGGTCCTATCAGTAACTGTGGCGATAATAGTCTCATAGAAAGGGAGTGTGGCTGTGGATAGCAGGTTATAGTAGGGATAGATGGTGCCTATTGTAACAGTGGATAATAGTCATCTGTGAAGGGAGTTTGACTGTGGTTGAATAAGCAGGTTTATTGTAGGGAGGATGTGCCTATGTAACATGTGGATAATGTCTCTGTGAAGGAGTGTGACTGTGGTTGATGCATATCTTAGTAGGAGATTGGTTGTTCTATAGTAACAGGGATAATAGTTCTCTGGGCAGTGAGTGTGACTGGTGATAGCAGTTATAGTAGGGAGAGATGGTGTCTTTATGAACTAAGTGGGGATATCTCTGGAGCGTAGTTGACTGTGGATATGCATGAATTATAGTGGGAGAGATTGTTGCCGTTATAGGTAACAGTGGATTAATAGTTCTCTTGGTATAGGAAGTGTGAGCTGTGTGATATGCAGTTATAGTAGGGAGGTAGAATTGTGTTTTTTGCATGTGTGTCCTTATTAGTAAATGTTATAATAGTTTCTGGAAGGGATTGACTGTGTTTAGCGTAATTGGGAGAGATTTTGTGCCTATTATAGGAACAGTGAATATAGTCTTGCGGAAGGGTGTGACTGTGGTGATAGCAGGTTTATAGTAGGGAAGAGATTGGTGGACTATAGGAACAGTGCATAATTAGTCTCTGGGAAGGGGTACTGTGGGATAGCAGTGTTTTATGTATGGGAGAGAGGTGCCTATAGTAACAGGGGATTATAGTCTGCTGGGTATGGAAGTGTGACTGTGGGATAGAGTATAGTAGGGAAAATGTTGTGCCTATTAGTAACAGTGGACAATAGTCTCTGGTAAAGGAGAGTATGACTTGTGGTGATAGCAGGTATTAGTAGGGAGAGTATTGGTGCCTAGGAGTACATGGATAATAGTCTCTGGAAGGGAGTTGTACTTGGAGATAGCAGGTTCTAGGTAGTATGGGAGAGATGGTTGTCTTATATTAACAGTAGCATAATAGTTCTTGGAAGGGAGTGTGACTGTTGAATAGATCAGACGTATAGTTAGGAGAGATGGTGCCTATGGTTAACAGTGGCTAGAAATAGTCTCTGGGAAGGAGTTGACTGGTGAGATGGCAGGGTTATATTAGGGAGATATGTTGGTGCCTATAGTTAACAGTGGATACTAGTCTCTGGAAGGAGTGTGACCTGTGTAGACTAGCAGGTATTTGTAGGCGAGATGATGGTGCCTATATAATAGATGGATAATAGTCTCTGGAAGGGGTGTGACTGTGGGATAGTCAAGTTTATAGTTAGGGAAAGATGGTGCATTAGTATACGTGGATGCACAGTCTATTGGAAGGGGTGTGAAGTACTGTGGGATAGCAGGATAGTGGAGAGATTTCGGGCTCTATTCAGTAACAGTTGGTGATTAATAGTCTCTAGGAAAGGGAGTATTTGGCTGTTTTGGATTATGCAGGTTATAGTTAGGGAGATGAGTGTCACTATTAGTAACAGCTGTTAATTGCTTGGAAGGGAGGTGTTGGACTTGGGGATAGAGTTTTTAGTGGTGAGAGATGGTGCCTATAGTAACAGTGGATAATAGTCTCTGGGAGGAGTGTGACTGTGGGATTAGCAGGTATAGTAGGAGAGATTATGCTTAGAGTAACAGTGTGATAATAGTTCGTCTGTGGTATAGAGAGTGTGACTGTGGAATTAGTCAGGTTTTCTAAGTAGGAGTAATTTCGTGCTCTATAGTAACAGTCTGGGATTAATAGTCTCTGGAAGGAGTAGTGACTGTGGATTAGTAGTCTATAGTAGGAGAGATGGTGCCTATTAACAGTGGTAATAGTCTCTGGAAGGAGTGTGACTGTGCATAGCAGGTTATAGTAGGGAGGATGGTGCCTTATTTGTAACTAAATGGATAATAGTCTCTGGGAAGGGTGTTGTGGATCTGTGTATAGCCATATAGTAGGGAGAGATGGTTGCTTAGTTAACAGTGGAAATAGTCTCTGGGAAGGGAGTGTGACTTGGATACAGGCTTTGAGGGAGAGATTGGTGCCTATAGAACAGTGGATAATATCTCTGGAAGGAGTGTGATTGGGATAGCATGGTTATAGTAGAGGAGAGATGGTGTCCATTAGTAACAGTTGGGATAATAGTCTCGGAAGGAGTGTGACTGTGGTTGTGTAGCAGGTTTTTAGTGGGAGAGATTGTCCTATTTGTAACATGCGACATTAGTCTTCTGGAAGTGGAGTGTGAACTGGGTAGCATGTATAGATAGGGAGAGGATGAGTGCCTATGTAACATTGGTCGATAATAGTCTCTGGAACGGAGTGTGACTGTGGGAAGCAGTATATAGTTAGAAGTGATGGTGTCTATAGTACCAATGTGAAATTAGTCTCTAGGAAAGGGAGTGTGACTGTGGTAGCAGGATTTTTATAGTAGGGAGATGTGTGCTCTATAGTAACAGTGTGGATATTAGTCTCTGGGCAAGGAGTGTGACTGTGAATGGACAGTCATATTAGGGAAGACATATCAAGGTGCCTTATAACAGTGGATACTAGTCTCTGGAAGGGTGTGGACTGTGAGATAGCAGTTATAGTAGGGGAATGGTGCCTATAGTAACAGTGGTGATAATAGTCTCCTGGAAGGGAGTGTGACTGTGGATTGCAGTATAGTAGGAAAGATGGCTATGCCTATTTAGTTAAACGTGGGATTTGCAAGACGATGGGAAGGAGTGTGACTTGGGATAGCCAGGTTTTAGTGGTGAGTGGGGTTATTAGAATCAGTCGACATAATAGCTCTGGGAAGGGATGTGTGACTGTTGGGTAGAGGATATTAATGTGGAGAAGATGTGCCTAATTCAGTTACAGTGGATATAGTCTCTGGGAAGGTAGTGTGATGTGGAGATAGCAGGTTTTAAGTTAGTGGAAGATGGTGGCCTATAGAACAGTGATAATAGTTCTGGGAAGGAGTAGTGACTGTGGATGCAGTTTTTATAGTGTGAGAGATGGTGCCTTATAGGAACATGATAATGGTACTTGCTGAAGGGAGTTGTGATCTGTTGGATAGCAGGGAATAGTAGAGGATGGTGGCTATAGGAACAGTGAATAATAGTCTCTGTGGGTAAGGAGTTAGACTGTGGTGATAGGCAGGTTATATAGGGAGATATGTTGTGCTTTTATAGTAACAGTGGGTAATAGCTCTGGAAAGGGATGTGACTGTGTGATTAGCGTATAGTGTAGAGGCTAAAAAGTGGTGCCTATGGAACATGGAAATAGTCATTCTGGGACAGGGAGTCTTGTGGACTCTGGGATAGCTAGGTATAGTAGGAGAATGGTTGCTCTATAGTAACATGATTATAGTCTCTGGGAAGGAGTGTGAGTGGTATGCCAGTTATAGTTAGGGAAGATGGTGTCTTTAGTAACCAGTGGCATTATAGTCTTAGAAGGTGAGTGTGCTGGGGAAGCAGCTAGTAGGAGAGATGTGGCCTTAGTACAGTGGATTAATAGTCTTGGGAAGGGAGTTGACTGTAGATGGTGCGGTATGTAAGGGAGAATGTGCCTATTAAGTAACAGTGGAACTAGTCTCTAGGAAGGTTGAACTGTGGGATAGCATGTAGTAGGTGAGAGATTGGTGCCTATGTAACAGTGGAATAATAGTCTCTGGGAAGGGGTGTGTATCTGTGGTGAGATAGCAGTATTAGTTAGGAAAGATGGTGCCATTTGTAACATAGTGGATGCAATGACATGGGAAGGATTGGGGACTGTGGGGATAGGCAGGTTATAGTAGGGAGAGATGGTGTTCTATAGTACAGGCATAATAGTCTCTGGGTAAGGATGTGTGACTGATGTAGCAGGGTTAAGTAGGGAAGATGGTGCCCCTTATAGCAACAGTGGTATATAGGTCTCTGGGGAAGGGAGTGTGGACGTGGATAGGCAGGTATAGTAGGTAGAGATGGTTGTCCTATAGTAACAGTGGTACTAGTCTTTGGAAGGGAGTGTGTGACTGTAAGGGTAGTAGCAGGTATGTAAGGAGAAGATGGTGCCTATAGTAACTGTGGATTACTAGTCTCTGGGAAAGGGAGTGTGACCTGTGGGATCGCAGGTTATAGTAAGGAGAGATGGAATGCCTATATAACAGTGTGTTCTGGGAAAGTTGTGTGACGTGGTGGATAGCAGAGTTAAGTAGGGAGAATGTGCCTATAAGTTAACAGTGGATTAATAGTCTCTGGGAGGTGTTGACTGTTGAGATAGCAGTATAGTAGGGAGAGATGGTGCCTATAGTAACAGTGATGAGTCTATGAGAAAGAAGTGTTGACTGTGTGATGCAGTTATAGTAGGGAGAATGGTGCTCTATAGTAACAGTGTGGATAATAGTCTCTGGCGAAGGATTGGTGACTTGTGATAGTCAGTATATTAGTAGGGAGAGATGGTGCCTATAGTTTAACAGTGGGATAATATCTCTAGAAGGAGTGTGGCTGTTGGATAGCAGTTATAGTAGAGAGATTGGTCCTATAGTAACAGGGATAATAGCCTCTGGGAAAAGGATGTATGTGAAGCAGGGTATAGTAGGGAGAGATTGGTGTCTATTTAGTAACAGTTGATAATAGTCTCTGGAAGGGGAGTGTGACTGTGGATAGCAGGTTTATAGTTTAGGGAAGACGATGGTGCCTATGAGTACAGTGGATAATAGGTTCTTGGAAGGAGATTTAATTTTGTGTACTGATAGCAGGTTAGTAGGGAGAGATCTGGTGTCTTCTATATACAGTGATAAGTCTCTGGGAAGGTAGTGTGACTTGGTGATAGCATGTTATAGATAGGAGTGAGAGATTGTGCCTATAGTAACTCAGTGGATAATAGTCTCTGGATGAGTGTGACTGTGGGTAGCAGGCTTTAGTAGGGAGAGATGTTGCCCTATAACAGTGGATACTAGTCTCTGGGGAAGGGATGCATTCTTGTTACTGTGGATAGCAGGTATTAGTAGGTGAGAGATGTGCCTTATAGTAACAGTGGATAATAGTCTCTTGGAAGGTAGAGTGTGACTGTGGGGATAGGAGACTCATTAGTAGGGAGAGATTGGTGCCTATGAGTAACGCGAAGAATGTGATAATAGCATCTGGAGAAGAGTAGTGACTGTGGATATGATGCAGTTTTTAGTAGGGGAAGATGGTGCCTAATAGTAACAGGGGAAATAGTCCTCATGGAAGGGAGTGTGACTTTGGATTAGTCAGTTATAGTATGGAGAGATGGTGACTATAGTACGTGTGATAATGTCTCTGGAAGAGGTACGTGGGATAGCAGGTTAGTAGGGAGAGATGGTGCCTATTAGTAACTAGTGTGATAATAGTCTTCTGGGGAAGGGAATGTGACTGTGGGATAGCAGGTGTATGTAGGAGAGATAGGTGTCTATAGTAAGAGTGGGATAATAGTCTCTGGGAAGGGAGTGTGACTGTGGGATAGCAGGTATAGTAGGGAGAGATGGTGTCCATAGTAACAGTGAGGATAATGGTATCCTGTACCTCTTTGGATGTGATTGAGTTAAAATTCAAGACCTTGCTGGAATACACAGTACAATAATATTTTAGCTATATAATGATAACCCCAGTATCTTTGGCAAAGGTCCTTACCTCTGTAAAGACAGCACAGACCATAAAGTATACGTAGCCCTACCATAATCACACCTGGAATATTGCATCACATGGAGTGAGAGGGGTGAGTGAATTTATTGAACAAGATCACAGAACAGAATTCCCATTATACCAGGTCACTGTTAGGAATATGCAAATGGTTCAGTCTCAATCTGAAATTGATGTGACCTTATGTTGACATTTCTCTAAAATCCCCTTCCAATTAATTTCAGATTTCATCAGATCCTTAATTGCTGTCAGATACTTAATAATAATGAACACAGACAAATCAATTGCACACACACATAACCCCCATATACAAACACAAGCTCTCTGGTTACTAATGTAGGGATGTGTAAAATAGCCACCCCTAGTATTATTGTCAGGCAGTCCCTCCATGTTATGGACACCTAACTGGGTCCTAAAATACAGTTGGGAGGGGTACTGTTTGCTCTTTCTGCTCTAAGCTTTCTGCTGCTTCTCACAGTGACCAGCAGATGGCACTGTGCTGGGATATAAAAGGCTCTGAAGCCATGCTTTCAGTGTCCATTTTGTGTTAGCTCTGACCTGAACAGGCAGGCAGAGCTCTGTAGAACCTAGACAGGTCAGGTCTAGTAAGAATAGGCTACTCACCATTATAGGTCACTCTAGGAGTGACAGACAGACAGGTTATTTAGCTGAGCAGCTCAAGGATCTGACGAGGAGAGTTAGAGGGATTAAGATCCCGGGTACTAATAGCCCAGAAGTAGGGACTAAGTGTATAGGAACAGGGTAGATAGATTCCCCTCAGGTTCCACTTAGGGAAAAGGCTGAAAGCTGGGTGTACCTTTATTGCTGCTGAGCACGTCCTCTTGCCTGTGGGGACTGATACTGACTATATGGTGCTGTGAGTATTGCCTATTCAATGTGATGCCAAATCCTGTCATGCTCTATTGTATACTCCACTGAGGATTGTGTATGTTCAATAAACCAGTTCATCTTTCAGTAATAAGAACCACTGGCGCCCAATTATTATACCCTGAATCCAGTTACAGTTGCACTACACCCTGCCTCCACATCGTTGCGAGGGCTCACTCCCTAAGATTACAGGTCTCATCTGGAGCACATTTATTGGGAGTGGAGCTCAATAATGGTGTACAATACACACAATTTACTATAGCGCTACACTTACAATCAATTCTGCATTGATCCCCATGGACACAATGTTCTATCTGAAGCCTGAAATTGAATAAGTGGAGCCAATGGGGAACTTTGCAGTTGGGAACTTCATGGACTTATTTGCCAGGTTTGGTAGGAAGTGTTATTTCCTGCTCTGCTTTTATTTCAACTGCAGAGATAAGGATTGGTATAATAAGATTATAAGCCTAATATACAGTGACACAGACAAGGGGATAGTGTTGGAAGGGTTACTAGTTGCTCTGCTTTTATTTTCCCTACTCATAGACGGGAGCCTAATATATAGGGACAGAGACAAGGGTAATATATTGGAATAGCTATTGCCTGCTCTGTTTTCATTTCCCCTGCAGACATAGTGATTGGTTGTACTAAATAGATGCTTAATATGTAGGGACAGATGCAACTGGTTACTGCCTGCTCTTAAAGGATAGCACTCATTATTTAACTGATATGATATTGAAGCTACCCAAAGTAATGTGTTCACTTGATATATTCCCAGTTCTGTTGAGCCTAGTAGCTATATAAAGGCGTATGCTGCCCATAAAAGACTCATTGTACAGGTATCACTGGGGAGAGATAGAGGAGAAGGTTCGGCTGTGGAACAATAATGGACTTGGAGATGTATTGTGACTGCAAAACAAAGTTGGTTCCAGCTGCATGAATTTCCTCTTGGGATACAAACCCTATGGAATATTTCGAATTCCCCTCCCTAAACGTGGTTATAAACCCATTCCGCTTATTGAACACGCAGTAAAGCTTCTAATTAGTGACGGGCGAATAAATTTGCAAATTTCCACATTTTGCTGCAGGCGAATAAATTAGAGAAACTCCCGCAACAATTTGCCAGCGTCAAAAAAAATTTGGACACGCATCAGAAAACCGCGGTGTGTCAACACTATTCGGATGCCCATTGACTTTAACGTCAGCGTAAAAATTGACGCAAATTGCCGCCAGAGTTTTGTAATTTTTAGCTTCTGATTAGTGATGGGCGAATAAATTTGCCAGGCATGAATTTGCGTAGAATTTACACATTTCGCCGCCGGCGAATAAATTAGAGAAACTCCCACGAAAATTTGGCGGCGTCAAAAAAATTTGGACATGCGTCAGAAAAGTCACTCGCGTCAAACCCGACACAAATTGACTTTAACGTCGGTGGAAAGATTTACGAGAATTGCCACAGGAGTTTCGCTATTTTTTCGCTGTTTCACGAATTCCATGGGAAATTCACAAATTTTTCAACGAAGCAAAACGGGAAAAATTCGCCCATCGCTACTACTGATTGATAACATATCTTTATATGTGTGAGCACATATACTGTATGTTGTTCCCAGGGTCGGACTGGGGGGCCCGGGGCCCACCGGGACTAATGTCCAGGGCCCCCTCCGACCCCCCCTGCCTCCCTACTATGACGCGCCGAGCACGATTGCACGAAGGCGCTGCTCGGCGCGCCTGCGTGTAGGCGCCGTTCCTCAGTAAAAGGTGCCGCGCGCATGCGCAAATGGCGCTGCGCGGCACGTAAAAAAAACTTCTTTTAAGGACGATCGGGACGGGGGACTGGCCCGGCGGGGGCCCATTAGGGGTCGGGGCCCACCGGGTTTTTTCCCGGTATCCCGCCGGGCCAGTCCGACACTGGTTGTTCCCCTTTAACTTAACTTTAAGGGGTTATTTACTAAATCTCAAATTTTTATGGTCAAGGTATTTTGGGCAAAAACTAAATTTTTAGTGGGAAAAAAATTGAACTTTTCAAGATTTATTATACCCCAACGCTGCAAAAAGCCTGAATCCAAAGATCCACCATGTCAGACCAGTCGAGGTCATGTATAAATCAGTGGGAGATGTCCCTATCTCAATTTGAAGATATCATGGTTTGAGTTGGATAATCCAACGAATTTGTTTGGTTTTCGAGCTGAAAATCAAGTGATTCGAGAGAAAAATCTGAAATTTTTTCGTTTAATTTTATCGGGTTTACCGATCCAAGTTATTTTATTAATAAATAAGGCAAAAATCGGGGATGGGAGTTTGTTCAAGCTTTTTTATTGACGTAAGATAAAATCGCATTTTAGTAAATAACCCCCTTAGTATGACGTAGAAAGATATATCTGAGATGGTTTTTGAGTTGTTTAGCTTTTTATTCAGCAGCTCTCCAGTTTGCAATATCAGCAATCTGGTTGCTAAGGTCCAAATTCTCCTAGCAACCATGCATTGATTTGAATAAGAGACTGGAATATAAATAGGAGAGGCATAGAAGGATGAGTAATAAAAAATAGCGATAACAATACATTTGTAGCCTTACAGAGCATTTGTTTTTAGATGGGGTCAGTGACCCCCATTTACAAGCTGCAAAGAGTCAGAAGAAGAAGGCAAATAATTCAAAATAGTGATGTGCGGGTCAGGCTTTTCCCGACACGCACCTGCTCGCAACCCAACCTCCCACTACCCGCGACTGCCCGGGTCTCTTACGGTCACTTTTATAGACCTGCACCGACCCGCCCATGTCACAAAAGGGGCAGGGCGAGAGGCATGCATCTATAAAAACTGAACCCGGAAGCCGGCATTTGGAAGGTGGCTGCCCGCGACCCCGAAAAGAGCAGCACAAACCCACCTGTCCCACGGGTATCAGGGCGGTCCGCACATCACTAAGTTAAAAGTGAGAAAAAATTGAGACCAAATGAAAAGTTGCTTAGAACTGACAATTATATAATATACTAAAAGTTAAGTAAAAAGTGAATCACCCCTGTAATAGATTTAGCATGTGGTATTTAGGATCAATTAAAGGAAAATAAAATGCTATAATGTTGGGGGCACCCATTATATAGGCAGCTCCCAATGAACCAATGAAAATTGGTATAGAAGTTCTAGACATCACATTCAGGAGGAACAAATGATACCAGGGAAACAGAAAAAAACATGGTGGTGTGGTCCCAGTAAAGTAGAGCATTGAGTTGGATGCCCATTGGTTACTACAGAATACTCACAAAGCAGCCAAATGACCATGGTGTCGGTCCCCTGGTACCCAGCAGAGGGAGCCGTGAAGGCTGTGGGCTTCTATAAAGTATTGTTGAAAAAATAAAAGATTGAGGTCCCTGGTGATGTCACTTTTAGTTTAGCGAGAGAGTCAGCTGTAGGAACTGTAGGAAGCTTCAGGGAAAATGTGGGTGTGCAGGTCTAGATTGGATTCTGAACATGCAGGTCCAGGGGGTGTTGCGAGGCTTCTAAAACAGACTTGCAGAGGACTCTTGGTCAAGGGTTGTACAAGAGATAATTATACTGTTATAAGAATGTATCTACTTGTTCTGAGCACCCTGACTGGCTCCAGAAATCAAAAACAAACCAAATTACCATTGGATAATACATTTGCTTTCAGTGCACCCAACGTATTGCTCAACCCTGCCCCACACCCATGAGCCAAACCCTGTTATATTGGAAAATATTCACCTTTGTGCACATTACTGGGCTATAATGGGGCAAGGTGAGCAGAGACGTCAACCAACCCCATGTCATGAGCGAGATAATGATCCAGTTTTGCCCATGTTTTTATTCAGGCTAAGAGAAACACACAGGACTGGATCATTATCTCCTTCATGACATGAAGCTGGTTGAAATCTTGGGGTGAGTGCACCAGGTCTAATTACCTATAGACATAAATTAGATGTTTCCTTTTCAACCGTTGATTAGTTAATACTACCCGCTGATTGGTTGCTATGAGCCGCTAACCTTGTGCATTACTTCATTTGTGTCCTTGGATCTGATCTAAAAGCAATACTGTGTCATAAAGCAGCAAATGCCCTTAAAGAAGAAGGGAAAGCTGATGAGGATGAGATGTTTGGAAGGCCAGTAGTGCTCCATCTGTAGGTGTAATAACAAGAATACCTTCTTGTCTATCACCAGTCTCATTTATACAGGTCATGATATACAGTACATAGTAGAATTAAAGGGGTTGGTCAATTTTGGATTAACTTTTAGTATAATGTAGAGCAGGGATCCCCAACCTTTTGAACCTGTGAGCAACATTCAGAAGTAAAAGGAGTTGGGGAGCAACACTAGCATGAAAAATTTTCTTGGGGTGCCACATAAGTGCTGTGATTGGCCATTTGGTAGCCCCTATGTGGGTTATTAACCTACATTGAGGCTCTGTTTGGCAATGTACCTGGTTTTTATACAACCAAAACTTACCTCCAAGTCAGGAATTCAAAAATAAGCTCCTGCTTTGAGGCCACTGAGAGCAACATCCAAGGGGTTGGAGAGCAACATGTTGCTCACGAGCTACTGGTTGGGGATCACTGATGTAGAGAGTGATATTCTGATACAATTTGCAGTTGGTTCTCATTGGTTATATTTTTTTTGCGTTGTTTAGCTTCTTATATATCAGCCCTCCAGTTTGCAATGTCAGCAATCTGGTTGCTAGGGTCCAGATTACCCTAGCAACCATGCATTGATTTGAATAAGAGACTGGTATATGAATAGGAGAGGCCTGGATATAGAGATGAGTAATAAAAAATAGCAATAACAGGCAGATTTTCTAAATTTCAAGTGAATTTTCGAAGTACAAAAAGTTCGATTTTGGAAGTAATTTTTTGGATACTTCGACCATCGAATAGGCTACTACGATTCGAATGATTCGAAGTAAAAATCGTTCGACTATTCGACCATTCGATAATCAAAATACTGTCTCTTTAAAAAAACTTCGCCAAATTAAACCTGCCGAATTGCTATGTTAGCCTATGGGGACCTTCTACAAACTTTTTCTATGTCTTTACACATCGAATAAAAATCTTTTGATCGTACGTTATTCAATCGTAGGATTGCCGAATTTGGTGAAAAAACTTCGAATTCGAATTTTTTCAATTCGATGGTCGAATTTCGAAGTTTTTGGTACTCGAAATTCGACCCTTGATAAATCTGCCCCTAAATGTGTAGCCTTAAAGAGCATTTGGTTTTTAGATGGGGTCACTGAAAACCCTTTGAAAGTTGGAAATAATCAGACGAAGTAGAAGGCAAATCATTCAACTATAAGAGAGAAAAAATGAAGGTGGATTCAAAAGTTGCTTAAAATTAGCTATTCTGAGAGTAACTTAAAGTTGAAAGACAACTGGACGTTTAGAATTTTCTTGAAAACGTTTCACCTCTCATCCGAGCAGCTTATTCAGCTTTGAAATGAAGAAGCCGTTTTGGATGAGCGGTGAAATGTTTTCAAGAAAGCTCTAAATGTCCAGTTGCCTTATGACTTAATTCTAAGATAAGGATACTTCTTGTCTCTTTTTAACAGCAAACGGACACTTTTTACCCTTTTCAAAAAAATTCTAATGAACCTGAAATTCCATTAAGGGCAGAGACACAGGGAGATTAGTTGTGTCATATGAATTCAGTGGTCCCCAGGAAAATAATTTCTGTATTTTGTTTTTTTTGGAATAATTGGCACTTCCAGTGCAGTAAATATTCCCTTGGGCACCATCACTACCAATTGGAAAGCCTAGAATGTATCTATAATTTCCCTAATTTTCCCAATCAATTTAATGATGATAGCACATGTCTTTCTCCCTCTCCTCCACCTTCTTGGAGAGTATTCATTACTTTGGTTACATCTAAACCACTAACAATCACGCCAGGCTGATGCTTAAGCGCGCCACTACGCAACCGTTTTCCAATATATTTGTGGTAACCTCATTATTTCTGTTTTTTAATGTATTTATGCAATAGAGCCTTGTTCCCTGTACGCTGTGGCTTTTAAATTATGAATACGAGTCATGCATACAACTCCTTCTACGTTATTAAGTGGATTTACAGAGTCTCTAGAGCATCCCGGAGAATCAAACGGTGCAGTATCAAAGATGGGGGAGACTTTCTGATCAGCAAGTGAAGGAACAGAAAACTCTAGTACAGGTATAGGATCCCTTATCCGGAAACCCGATATCCAGAAAGCTCCAAATTACGGACAGACTGTCTCCCATAGACTCCATTTTATCCAAATAATCAAAATTTTTAAAAATAATTTCCTTTCTCTGTGTAATAATAAAACAGTCGCTTGTACTTGATCCCAACTAAGATATAATTAATCCTTATTGGAAGCAAAACCAGCCTATTGGGGTTATCTAATGTTTAAATGGATTTCTAGTAGACTTAAGGCATGAAGACGCTATATAAATAAATGATGATGATGATGATGAAGACCCAAATTAAGGAAAGATCCATTATCCAGAAAACCCCAGGTCCCGAGCATTCTGGATAACAGGTCCCATACCTGTAATGTGAGAGGCATTAACCTGATAAACATACAGGAAGTCTTGGAAGTTGAAATGAAGTGATTATAATGTAATGGAACAGACCTTAGTGATGTGGTTGCACCAGCGCGGCCTGTAAAAACCTTAAAAGGGAGTAGAAACCCCCCAAAAAATGTTGCCAAGGAAAGAAAATATCATTCTAAGCGACTTTAATATACATTCATTACTAATTTTCCCTGGATTTATAGTTGTTTGTAATTATAGCTGTTATTAAAAGCAGTATTTGTCTTATGCATTCGTGATCTTGCAAATAGGGTACATTTTTGTATATCTGCACTAAAATTTTGCCATTTATTTTGTTTTGCTGGAAAAAAATGCCCATTGACTTGGCGGGAGAAAAAAAAAAAGAAAAACACCCATTGACTCTGATGCATTTGAGTGAGACAAAAAAAAACCCATTGATTCCAATGCATTTGGCATGAGAAACAAAAAAAACATCCATTGGCACCAATGCATTTGGTGTGAGAAACACCCATTGGATAAAAAAGTTAGCATATATTTAGTTCTTAAAAACAGAAATTAGGGATGCACCGAATCCAGGATTCGGTTCAGGATTCGGCCTTTTTCAGCAGAATTCGGATTCGGCTGAATCCTTCTGCCCGGCCGAACTGAATCCTAATTTGAATATGCAAATAAGGGGTGGGGAGGGAAATCATGTGACTTTTCGTCACAAAACAAGGAAGTAAAAAATGTTTCCCCTTCCCACCCCTAATTTGCATATGCAAATTAGGGTTCAGATTCGGTTTGGTATTCGGCGGAATCTTTCACAAAGGATTCGGGGGTTCGGCCAAATCCAAAATAGTGGATTCGGTGCATCCCTAACAGAAATATAATTGTATACATACATTTTTTGGATTTAAAAAACAAATTCTGATTATTAATTGGATAACAAAGAAATATATATCTAAACTGTACTTAAAACACCGAATGAATAAAATTCAGGTTCTTAAAATTAAATATTTGATTTGATGGTATACGTTTAGGGGCCGATTCACTAACTTCGAGTGAAGGATTCGAAGGAAAAAAACTTCGAATTTCGAAGTGTTTTTTGGGCTACTTCGACCATCGAATGGGCTACTACGACCTTCGACTACGACTTCGACTTTGAATCGAAGGATTCGAACTAAAAATCGTTCGACTATTCGACCATTCGATAGTCGAAGTACTGTCTCTTTAAGAAAAAACTTCGACCCCCTAGTTCGCCATCTAAAAGCTACCGAAGTCAATGTTAGCCTATGGGGAAGGTCCCCATAGGCTTGCCTAAGTTTTTTTGATCGAAGGATATTCCTTCGATCGTTGGATTAAAATCCTTCGAATCGTTTGATCGAAGGAATAATCCTTCGATCGTTCGATCGCACTATTTGTACTAAAATCCTTCGACTTCGATATTCGAAGTCGAAGGATTTTAATTCCCAGTTGAATATCGAGGGTTAATTAACCCTCGATATTCGACCCTTTGTGAATCGGCCCCTTACTTTTTAGGGGTTCTATTTCTATTCTATTAGTTCTGTTAATTTATTAGGCAAAGGAGTCACACACGCACACCTGGCCTCTCCCAATAATTACGTACGGTGCCTGGGGTATAGGAGGACGGCCCCTCCAACATTAATGAGCATAAAATAACTCCAGCACACGTAGCATGCTCAAGGGATTGCTCCCGTGTTTAATGTCAATCCAACAATACAACGTTTCGGGGGCGTGACGAAGGGGCACGCCCCCGAAACGTTGTATTGTTGGATTGACATTAAACACGGGAGCAATCCCTTGAGCATGCTACGTGTGCTGGAGTTATTTTATTCTGTTAATTTATTGCATAAAAAGGGAAAGTATTTATTTATAAAGAACTTAAAACACAACATGTGTTTATTTATTTAACAAATTTTTACAAAACAGATCAAGTGACAGAAATATAAATAGAAACATGATAAAAAGTAGATAAAAAGTAGATAGAAATATCACAAAGTAGATTAAGAATATTGAGAGTACATATACCAGCGCTATTTCATTACCGTACACTTCCAATGTTCACAAACTTGACCCGCGAACCATCTCTTTAACAATCAAGCTACAAACAACAGTTACACTTTTATTATTCCATCTGGATCACTTTGCCAAATCCCCAGATAAATCATGTTTATACACAGAAAGATCTTCCCTTTGCTCCTCTTTCGACCTACCCTACCGTTTTATACTTATTTGTTTAAAAACCTGACCCATGGTTCCCAAATTTCCCAATATTTATTACTCTTATTGTGGATGATATGTGTTATTTCTTCCATCTTCCTAGTATCCTCTACAACCTGTTGCCACTCCGTATAACTAGGAGGCGCTGACTCCTTCCAGTGTTTTGGGATTACTGACCTAGCAGCGTCAAGCAAATGCAAGGTAAGTGGGTCCCTTAATAAACCATTTTTAACCGTATCCAAGCTTAACAGTATCAAGGGAACATCTTCCACCCTCATATTAATATTCGTTACTTCTTTTATTGCTTTCAAAATATTACCCCAATAACCGTGCAAATCCTTGCACTTACACCAAATATGAGCATGTGTCCCCTTCTCCATACCACATCTCCAGCATAACTCTGTATGTTCAGGATACATCCTGTTCAACTCAGCTGGTGTAAGATGCCATCTAGTAACTATTTTGAAATTCATTTCCCTCACTCTAGCTGCCCTCGATGATTTGTGGGCTAGTAACTGGATCTTATTCCATATTACGGGGGAGATCTTGATGTTTAATTCCTTTTCCCATTCCCTACGTGCTGTGTCTTTCACCAGAGAAATATTTGATAATAAGAGTTTATATATATTGGAGATTACTTTGTTAAGGAACTCATTACTTTCCAGTAATTTTTCCCATTTCGTCAGTTCTCTATCCCATTCTTCCTCTTTAAATTTATGGATATAGTGTTGCAATTGACAGAAGTTGCATGCATCTCTAGCATGGTTTCCCCATTTCTTTTGAATTTCTTTTAATGGTATTATTTTATTATTGTTCAGAAAATCCTTAATCCTTGTAGGTCTCCCCTCTAGTTCTCGCCATTCCTTGAACGCTCCTTGCTCCAAACTAGGTACAAAAGCGCTGTTATGCACTAAAGGTTGTAGAATATAGGGAGTTCTAGTCAGGTTCATCTTTAATCTGTTGCTATACCATGTCTTAAGTGTAGGAGCTATTAGTGGGTGAGCCTTCACCCTTTCCGATAAACATTTAGGATCACCCCAAAGAAGATTTAATAATGGTGTATTTAGAATTTAAGTGAAACCTACTACCTGTAATGTACTATGATATAATATAATTACATCTTATAATTCATTCTTTTATTTTATGATTGTATACATTTTTTGGGTTCAATATACCAATTATGTTTATAAATTGTATAAAAAAATATATATATTTGTTATGTTCTTAAAACACAACAAATTCATGTTTTAAATGAATTTATTGGAATAAATAATGGTATATATTTATTTTTGGGGTTGAAGAAACAAATTGCAATTATTAATTTCATATACAAAGGGAAAGAATGTATTTATAATGTACTTTACAGACCATAAATAAAATTATATTTCTTGAACGAACGATTCTATTTTATAATTGCATACATTTAGGGGGTTATTTATCAAAGGTCAAGTTTGTGAGGTTTTTTCTTCCTCCAATAAACTCAAATGTTTGCTTATTTATGTAAAAACCCAAATTTAAAAAGTGCAATCGGGGTTAAAAAATGAAATACTTGAATTGCTCGAGTTGTCAACAAAAAAACCTTGAATACCTCAAATTGATCAAGTTTTTGAGTGCAAACCACAGGAAAAAAATAACAAAAATCGTGAAGGCTAAAAACATCTTCAAATGGTTCAAGGGGCCTCTGCCATCGACTTCAAGGTTTTAAAAGGTGTATTTTTAGATTCAGGCTTTTTGCAGCTTCGGGGTCTAATAAATCTCGAAAAAATCAAGTTTTTTTTTATCCCTAAAAAATGTAGTTTTTACTGAAACTACCCTCGAAAAACTTGAATTTTTTTGTGAAAAACGCAACTCGACCTTTAATAAATAGAATAGGTGGCACTCCAGATAAAAAAAAAGGGTGGTTTATTGCAACAGGTCACAGACCAACATCACCTGACGCGTTTCGGGAACAACCCCCTTAGGCTTACAGGTACAGGTACTCCAATTTCACTTCCTTAAATAATAAATAATAATAAATAATATATATATATATATATGTATATAAGGCCTATTTAAGGAAGTTGGAGTACCTGTAAGCCTATGATTAAGGGAGTTGCTCCTGAAACGCATCAGGTGATGTTAGTCTGTGACCTGTTGCAATAAACCACCCTTTTTTTATCCGGAGTGCCGCCTATTCTATCCTTTTGAGTACAGTGAATTCCCGGAAGCACCTGGGACATCAAGTGGAGCTTTTTGAGGAGCACAAATGTGAGGTGAGTTTAGATTGGTCTTATTTTTCTGACATTTAATAAATAATCCCCTTATTGTTGAGGGTGAAGAAACAGATTATTATTTTTAATTGGATAAAACTTGCAGCTCAGATATATATCTACCTATATATATAGTGTTGTGCCTCTTTAATAAATCAAGGTGGGCGATACCTTCAATGTGTCCCAGGACGTGGCAAGACCAGTGGGCAGAGTGGGCACATGTCCTAACTTTCAGCACACAGAAGATATGAAAACCCATATAACAAAGATTCAGCGGAGTCAGTGGAAGCTCCCACTCTGCTCAGGAGCCAGTGCAATGACCTTTAGATTCCATAAGTTACAAACCTAGGGGGAAATATGCCTGTCCTGAAATATTTTCCCAGCTTCCATTTCACAATATATTTTAATTATGTTTTGTAATATTAAAGGGGAGAAAAGGCCTGGAGCAATACAGTGAGAAGAAAAGGGCAGCACTGGGCAGAAAAGGTAAAGCTGAACAGTCTATGAGAAATATTTGACTTTGATATGTTTTCACCTCAAGTATATTTATGGCTTCACTGGGGCTCAGAATCATTCTGTCCCAGACTAAGGAAAATTTAAGATCATGATGTGCAAATAACTGGAGTATCTGCCTAGAAAACCGGCCTATTTTTTTTTTTGCATAGAAAATCTCAAAGGATTGAAGGCACTTCTCTGTCAGTTAAAGTCAACCATACACACTTTTAGCCTTCCATATGGTTTCTCATTGGTACAAGGTGGCTTAAAGGACAAAGAAACAATCACTGTGGGAGGCAATTAGTTAGTGTGTATAAATGCTCTAAGTCATTGTGCCACTTTAAAAAAAAAATGCAGAAGCCTGGGGTATTTAGCTGGGAAGTACAGAGCTGCCATCTTTCTTTAGCTAGTAGGTATGCCTTCCACAGGCTTGAGCACATGCATATCGGTGATGTGCAGGTTGAAAATCATGTGACGTATGCCTGACCCAACCTGTACCCCGACCAAACTGTCCCGTGACATATATTTTATATACCTGTCTTTGTCCCACCCCTTATCTGACATCATTGGAGGGGATGGGGAGGGGCAACAGCAAGTATGTAAACAAGCATTCCTTACAATAACAATTATAATACGTCCTAGCATTCTGCACATGCTCCCAGCTCAATCATGGTTTTAAAGTTGATGGGATTGCTTTGGTCTCATACAACTTTAGCATGATACATGGCTAGTAGCACCTATAGCCTATTATAGTACTAGCAAAAGGGTAGACAACATGTAGCCAATAAAAGCATTAGAACCTCCTCAGGATTAGACCAACTTGTATTGAATCAGAGCATTAGAACCTCTCAGAACATGTAGGCAATTAGAACAATTAACAGAATTAATACCTCATTAGCGTTAGACCAACATGTTGGCAGTCATATCATTAGAACCCTATCAAGGTTCGACCAACATGTAGATAACCAAAGCATTAGAATCCCCAAAGAAAGAGGGTTTGACCAACATGTAGGCAACAAAAGCATTATAACCTCCCTGGGGTTAGACCAAACGTAGACAACAGAGCATTAGATAACATGCATGTCTAGATCAACAAATCATCAGCCAGAGCATTAGAAACACTTTAGGGTAGACCAACATGAAGACAACAAGAGCATTAGAAACTCATCAACGTAGACAACCTGAGCATTAGAAAACATACATGTCCAGATCAAATAATCAGCCAGATCATAAGAACCTTCTTAGGGTTAAACCAACAAGAGCATTAGATCCTCCTCATAGTTAGACCAAACATAGACAACCAGAGCATTAGAAAACCTGCAGATCAAGATCAACAAATTGTCAGGAAGATCATTAGAACCACCTCAGGATTAGACCAACATGTAGGCAACAAGAGCGTTAGAAACTCCTCATTATTAGACCGAATGTAGACAGCTAGAGCATTAGAAAACATACATGTCTAGATCAACAATTTGTCAGACAGATCATTAGAATCTCCCCAGGGTTAGAGCTACGTGTATGAAAAAAGAACATTAGAAACTCCTCATGGTTAGACCAAATGTAGACAACCAGAGCATTAGAAAACACACAACAAATAGCCAGCCAACAAACAGCCAGCCAGATCATAAGATACTCCCTAGGGTTAGACCAACATGTAGCCAACAAGAACATAAGAACCTCCTCAGGGTTCGATCAAACGTAGACAACCAGAGGATTAGAAAACATTCATGTCTAGATCAACAAATTCTCAGCCAGATCACAAGAACCTCCTTAGGATTAGAGCAACATATAGGCAATAAGAACTTTAAAACTCTGCTTATGGTTAGACCAAACGTAGACAACCAGAGCATTAGTAAGCATGCATGTGTCAATTAACAAATAGCCAGCCGGAGCATTAGAACCTCCTTGGGGCAGACCAACATGTAGACAATCAGGGTATTATAACAATCTCAAGCTAAGATAGGCATTTAGCCAATAAGAGCGTTAGAATTCACTGCTATAGGGTCAGACCATTGCAAGTTATAAGTCTACATGAAAGTAAGTCCTTAAATCCAACTTGTTTCACCTGTTTTTCATGTGGAATGGATAAAGCCAACAGAAAGTCACAAAACCATGAATGGGAATAAATAACCCCCCCCCCCCTTCCAAATAAGGGAGTTCTTCTAACCCTCTGTTGGTTTATTGATCTGTACAACAGCAAAGGTCTAATGCATTTATCAAAATCTCCAATTTGAGCTTCAGCGCCCAATGTTTCCTCTTATAAAGATTTTATTGGAAGAATAATGAATAAACCATTACTTACTGCATCTGTTATGAAATTGCTTTTTTATTTTCTCCCCTTTGATACACTGCATGTCGTTTTTTCCCCCCTTCATTAATAACCCGAGAACGTTGCACAGGCAGATATGGAAATGTGTGTTATTAACATGTGTAGTGTCAGGTGTGACGACAGAGGGAAGCCGTGTCACCGGGAAATCTGCTGCTTTCAGATAAAAAAGGCTACAAAATCAAGGACTTCTGAATTGGACCATTCCAGCTTTTCAAAAAAACTACAACTCCCATCATCCCACCAACAGATGGAGGCTGCCATTGGGTCCTGGGAGTGGTAGATCTGCAAGAAACGTTATATATGACATTAAAACTGGAGATTGGGGCCTTGGCACTATTGTGCACCCCAAACATGCCCTTAAAAAAGGAGGAAAAAAACCCAGTCTGTTTTGGAATTTTGTGTAATTTTGGAATTCATCGTATAAGTTTTTCTTTCTTCCTCTAACATCTCAATGCGCTTCACTACGGCTCTGAATGTAATAAAATATTCAAGTCCAAGCTGCAGCTCTCTTTAACTATGCACGGCGTGCTGTCTGATTTGTTCTAATGCACATGCAAATTTTTTGGCAAATAAATTATTTGTGATGAGAGCCGTTAGGTTGCAGTGATTCATGCATGTGAAGGGGATGTAGTGCACCAGATGTAGCTGTAGCTGCCTTAGGGTGACGGAATGTCCTTGGTGCTGCCATACCCATAAGTCAAGGAAGTAACTCACGGGGAATTAAAAGTCAGGACAAGGGGTTGCCATGCAGAAGGTGGATCTGCCATCGTCTTGTAATTCTGCCTCACAGGGCTGCCTTTGGTCATGGCAAGGCCTGAAGGACCCCCATTTTTTATATAACACCCAATAGCACCATCTCTTACTACTGCTATCCCACAGTCACAGTCCCTTCCCAGAGACTATTATCCCACTGTTACTATAGAAACCATCTCTTCCTACTATACCTGCTATCCCACAGTCACACTCCCTTCCCATAGACTATTATCCCACTGTTACTATAGGCACCATCTCTCCCTACTATACCTGCTATCCCACAGTCACACGCCCTTCCCAGAGACTATTATCCACTGTTACTATAGGCACCATCTCTCCCTACTATACCTGCTATCCCACAGTCACACTCCCTTCCCAGAGACTATTATCCCACTGTTACTATAGGCACCATCTCTTCCTACTATACCTGCTATCCCACAGTCTCACTCCCTTCCCAGAGACTATTATCCCACTGTTACTATAGGCACCATCTCTTCCTACTATACCTGCTATCCCACAGTCTCACTCCCTTCCCAGAAACTATTATCCCACTGTTACTATAGGCACCATCTCTCCCTACTATACCTGCTATCCCACAGTCACACTCCCTTCCCAGAGACTATTATCCCACTGTTACTATAGACACCATCTCTCCCTACTATACCTGCTATCCCACAGTCACACTCCCTTCCCAGAGACTATTATCCCACTGTTACTATAGGCACCATCTCTCCCTACTATACCTGCTATCCCACAGTCACACTCCCTTCCCAGAGACTATTATCCACTGTTACTATAAGCACCATCTCTCTCTACTATATCTGCTATCCCACAGTCACACTCCCTTCTCAGAGACTATTATCCCACTGTTACTATAGGCACCATCTCTCCCTACTATACCTGCTATCCCACAGTCACACTCCCTTCCCAGAGACTATTATCCACTGTTACTATAGGCACCATCTCTACCTACTATACATGCTATCCCACAGTCACACTCCCTTCCCAGAGACTATTATCCCACTGTTACTATAGGCACCATCTCTCCCTACTATACCTGCTATCCCACAGTCACACTCCCTTCCGAGAGACTATTATCCACTGTTACTATAGGCACCATCTCTCCCTACTATACCTGCTATCCCACAGTCACACTCCCTTCCGAGAGACTATTATCCACTGTTACTATAGACACCATCTCTCCCTACTATACCTGCTATCCCACAGTCACACTACCTTCCCAGAGACTATTATCCCACTGTTACTATAGACACCATCTCTCCCTACTATACCTGCTATCCCACAGTCACACTACCTTCCCAGAGACTATTATCCCACTGTTACTATAGACACCATCTCTCCCTACTATACCTGCTATCCCACAGTCACACTCCCTTCCCAGAGACTATTATCCCACTGTTACTATAGGCACCATCTCTCCCTACTATACCTGCTATCCCACAGTCACACTCCCTTCCCAGAGACTATTATCCACTGTTACTATAGGCACCATCTCTCCCTACTATACATATTATCCCACAACCAAACACTCTCTAGTACATAGGAGTCCAATCGGGTGAAAAAGGAAAAGCTTCCTTCCAAAGGGATTTTTGGTATATTAGGGGAGGGTTAGGCATATCAGGTACATGGTCATGCAAGCAGATGGGGCCACACAATTACTGTGTGCAATTACTGAGATGAAGCTGCAGCAAGCCTTTACTCTTCAATTCTTACTTTGTGTGTAAAAGTCATAATGATTTGTGTCTGATAATTGCAGTTAGTCCAAGAAGACACTGGCACACAGAGGCTAGTAACAGCAGGGTTATACCCTTGCGTGTTAACCCTGCTGTTACTAGCCTCTGTGTGCCAGTGTCTTCTTGGACTATTTGCTGAGGGGGGTGCCGATCCCTCCGACACCGTGCACCAGGCGTCGAATTGCTGAAGGCCAGGGTTGTGCGAGCGGGCTACACTACATTGATAATTGCAGTTGTCACTGTGTTGTTAAATGAGCCCCATTCTGTATCACTTTGGGAAAGGACAGAAAGTGTATGGTTTTCGCTGGCATAACTTAGAACATAAGAGAGAAATTGCTCCAAGAGACTAAATGACAAGTGCTAGACCATAATGACACAATTCCTCTCTGACACGGGAAGGTGCCGGTGTATCATGAAGTGTTACTTGGGTTTGTTAGAGGAGTCATATACTGCCACGTGCCGCCACGAGGAGGTGAGAAGAGACACAGTGAAGATGTGACAGGTTTGTGACACTAGTGACTTGTTAGGTCGATGACACCCAAATATGAAGTCAGAGGAAAGTCTTATAAGCAGTGCAGTGGGGAGTTTACTAGAAATTATTACACCCCCTTAAAGGAACAGTAAAACCAAAAAAAGAAAAAGTTTTAAAGTGATGAAAATATAATTTACTGCTGTGCTGCACTGGTAAAACTGGTGTCTTTGCTACAGAAACACTACTATAGTTTATATAAATAAGCTGCTGTGTAGCAATGGTGGCAGCCATTCAAGCGCAGGATACACAGCAGAGATAAGAGATAAGCTCTGAAGTATACAATGGGGCTTATCTGTTATCTACTGTGTATCCTGTGCTTGGACGTCTGCCCCCATGGCTACACAATTATTGTCTCAGAATATCACTATCTACATCATACCAAAAGCTAATTTAAAGGTGACGGACCCCTTTAAAGTCTACATTGCAAACATGTGCCTGGCATCATCAGCAAAATGACTTAGTGCCCCACCTCTAAACTCCCCAAATTTTAAAATTTCAAAGCTCTACTTTATTAAACGAGCAAATACACAAAATCAAATATTCGTTTGTTCAGCCGTATGTTAGGTTTGGGAGCGCTACTTTGTATCATTGCTGCCTGTTTAGTAATAGCAATATACTGAAAATGGATCCATTGTTACACGCTCACTGATTGTGACATCGCCTTTAACTGCTTCATTGCACAACAGGACAGAGAAGGATTGATTGTGGTTCACACAGACTTCCCACTTGCTCCTTCCCACACCGATCAACCCCCCAATTGGGCTGTTAATACATTGGCTTCTGCTACATTGGTTCAGGAGTCAGAGTCAGCAGTGCAGAGACTATAAACAGACAGACAGATACAGCTTTCATTTGCAGATTGTTGTTAGATTATTCAGGTGGAAATGAACACAATACATCAAGCTGCTAAGTAATGATCTTATTCTAATTTAGTCTTTAAGGGGCAGTAAAGTTTAAAGGTCAGTGGGTTAAATGTGAAGGGCAACAGTGACACATGTGGGCTTCTACATTTATTACTGATTGGTTTTTGTTTGATCCTTTCATATTGTTCATTATGCTAATGTCACAGACTGATCCATTTACAGGATGGAAAGTGAGTCTGATGTGCATTATGGGAAAAACTCTGCGATACATCTCTATTATTCCTTCCTTCCTTTTTCTCTTTCTTCTTTCTTTCTTTCTTTCTTTCTTTCTTTCTTTCTTTCTTTCTTTCTTTCTTTCTTTCTTTCTTTCTTTCTTTCTTTCTTTCTTTCTTTCTTTCTTCCTTCCTTCCTTCCTGTGGGCTTCTACATTTATTACTGAATGGTTCTTGTTTGATTCTTTCATATTGTCCATTATCTAAGTCATGTCACAGACTGATCCATTTACAGGATGGAAAGTGAGCCTGCTGTGCATTATGGGAAAAACTCTGCAATACATCTCTATTCTTCTTTCTTTCCTTTCTTTCTTTCTTTCTTTCTTTCTTTCTTTCTTTCTTTCTTTCTTTCTTCCTTCCTTCCTTCCTTCCTTCCTTCCTTCCTCCCTCCCTCCCTCCCTCCCTCCCTCCCTCCCTCCCTCCTTTCTTTCTTTCTTTCTTTCTTTCTTTCTTTCTTTCTTTCTTTCTTTCTTTCTCTTTCTTTCTTTCTTTCTTCTTTCTTTCTTTCTTCTTTCTTTCTTTCTTTTTCTTTCTTTCTTCCTTCCTTCCTCCCTCCCTTCTTCCTTCCTTCCTTCCTTCCTTCCTTCCTTCTTTCTTTCTTTCTTTCTTTCTTTCTTTCTTTCTTTCTTTCTTTCTTTCTTTCTTTCTTTCTTTCTATTTTTAGATAGTGAACTTCCTATACCAGCCAGTTGTGCTCCCTGTCTTGGATTTTGTTATGCCATCATTTGTCAGTGGCACCGCACATGCTTAGTGTGCTCTGAGCTGCTGCTGAGAAGATAAGTTTAGAGTTTCTCAGAAATCATCAGAAACAGACAATAAATTTCATCTCACATAGAAGTTGATGCTAAAGGGCTGGTTGTTCCATTGCAGAATGCACTGGTTTCTATACTGACTTGTAATGTGAACCTAAATAAATTACTAATTAGCCTTGTCACTTACTGTGAATGTATATTGTGGGTCTCTAAGCTCAGGTAAGTGATAGCAGCCCAGAGCATGTGCTGGGAATCAGTAGAAAAGACGATGGTGAGCTACTGGGGCATCTTCAGAGGCACAAATCTTCCCTGCTAAAGGGCATTTAGCCCTTTCGATACTGGCACCAGCAACTGAACCTTTTTTAAATAAAATTGACTTTGCATGATTCTAATAATTTTGCCGTAAAGTATTTGCCCAATACATTTACATTACTTGTCTGATGCCCCATGTTCCTCTATGAGGGGGCTGCCATATTTGTGCAGCAGGAGTCCGTCAGCATTAGAAACTTTAACTGACAGGCTGAGATGGGACAGTCAGGTTTGCAAAACAGTCAGGTTTAGGAACTTCAACTAACAATTACTTACAAAAACAGACCTCTCAGCAAAAAAGCATGACTTATAGGTAACTTTTAATGTATATTCATATTTTAAAAAGTAGTTTTTTTTAGTGTCATTATCACTTTAATATCCTACTTCTATGTCAAATTTTTTTATTTTCTTTAACGACACGTTGTTGATACAGGGTGACATCACAAGAGAGTCTTTGACATAAGCCTTTTAGTAAACAGGCCCCATAGAGTTCTAGATTTCGCCAACAGGGGTTTTCTTTTTGGGGAGAGGTTTTAACTTGATGGATGTGTCTGTGTCTTTTTACAACTATGTTACTATGTATGGTGCGTTCTGGGACAAAACCGAGTTCTGGGATAGTTAGATCAGCGCCGGGTGCTTTATAGATTTCTCACGTACCACAGTAAGAACGGCATGGAGACTCGCCGCTGTGGAGGTCCTAATGAGGGAATGAAATATGTATTTATACGAGGTGTATTTATAGTAGTTATGCCAGCAGCTCCAGCAGGAGGAGTGTCTGAATCTGTCCTGGCAAGTGTATATAATACTGTGCTATGTCAATGCACAAGCCTATAAATGTAACTATAAAACACAGGTAGTAAATGTAGGCCAGGCCCTCCAGCGCTGTAACATACTGTACTGATACCCGGGTACCAATAAACTGGACTAGGAGTTGCATGTAAAAGTGATCATACACTAGAAGATCTGCTGGTTTGCCGATTTTGACTTGTGAACCCCCAGCCCGGCCCTCAGCCCCTTATCTCTGTTCCCAGCCTGGCCAGGTATTGGGGCCCAGGTGTGGGTTCAGGCAGTATAGGACTAGGGGGATCCGGAATCACATCGGTTGGCACATCAAGGGATGGCACACCTGCCCGAGCCCCGGAGCCCCTGATCCTCCCTTTGCCAACTCCACACCCTCTGCACCAAACACAACCCCCTCCACGTGCCCCCTGTACGTACCTGGTTTTCTTCGGTCAATCAGGGCAGGAGGAGGTCAGGAAGAATATCATTTTAGGCAGGCGGCGGTAGCAGTTCTGGGCCGGCGAGGCCCATAGGGTTTTTTCCCGGTGTCCCACCTGCCCAGTCTGACCCTGGATTCAGACAGCTTGTACCTGATTCTCATAAATGGGCATTTAATGAGTTATTATGTAGAGATGCAACAAATCCACTATTTTGGAATTCGGCGGAATAATTCGTGAAAGATTTGAATATCAAACCGTATCTTAATCCTAATTTGCATATGCAAATCAGGACTGGGAAGGGATAAAGTGAACCATATGTGTACTTTCTCGTTTTGTGATGAAAAGTCACATGATTTTTAGGATTCAGGGTTGCCACCTGTCCAATTTTTCAAATTAGGAAAACCTGGCAGGATTTCCTATGACTGACGTGGTGATTGGGCAATCGCTGATCGCCATGTCGGCATGATCAACTTTTTTCACTGCACATATTGTGCTGTTTTTGGGCTACTTTTCAAGTGCTTCTTGGCTAGTTTTGGGCTGGTTTTGTAGCTGAATTTGTCTGGTTTTGAAAATTAGACCTGGCAACCCTGGATGTGACGTCAGGGGCATCAATCTCAGGGAATCCTGCCCGGTTTTCCTAATTTGGAAAACTGGGCAGGGAGTTTTGACCTGGACAACCCTTCAAAGAACTGGGTCAAAACCGGACAGGTGACAACCCTACTGTGTGGGTTAATGACAGAGTGTATGTGTGATAGAGGTTTGTTTTTTAAACTCTACTGGGTCAGTAACTTCTGCAGCGGCCTAACTTCTGTCAGCCAGGCCCAGAATGTGCATCCAGGCCTCCATCCCCCTGGACTCGTGCCCCTTGCACTCTGCATAAGCTCAGGCACAATAACCAGGCCCTTCCACCCATGATATACCTTTTTTACTGCCCCAGCCATGCCCAAAGTGAGTTATGCCACTGGACTGCTGTGAACGACTTTGTACAGCTCTGGGGAATACGTCAGCACCAGGTAAATAAATAACACATAATAATAATAATGTATAGGTGATAGGACTGGACTCTTGAAATGTTATTATCTGTCCTTCACCCGAAACAATAAAGAGGAAAGCATTGGAGTGTGAAGCTGCGAGAATATCACTGACTGGGAATGGAACGGCCTTGGGCACAATAATCAGATATTAAGTGAAATCAATAGCCACTCGTGATGCTGGAGTAACTCACACCTGATTATTACAAATAAATCAAATTCTCCCCATTCTATGCAGGGCTCCCATAGGCTCAGAAGGTAAAATCAGCCTAAGCCCAGCCCTGTGCACTGCAGAAGGGCAGGGGTGCAGGCAGTTTAGGTGTGAGTGACGGCCATAATTATTCTCCTATATGGGATCTATTATCTGGAAACCTGATACCCAAGATGTTTTTTTTCTCCTATGGCTATAAGACCCCTTGTCCAGAAACCAACAGGCCAATGCATTCTAGATAATATATCCCTTACCTTGGTTAATAAATAAATGACTTTAGACTGTAAGCTCTAATGACCAGGGTCCCCTTTACCTCTTATATCAGTATTTGTATGTTTGATATATACATCTTTCTATTATACAGCGCTGCTGAGTAGTAATAATATCAATCATCATAATAATTCCCTATTGTAGCAACTACAAACGGACTTGTAGAGGGTCTTCTGTTCTGTTTATCCTCCCCGGCAAATCTGTCTTCCATCAACTGGACCAACGGCCCTCGCCTGTTACACTATAGCCAACTATACACACACACATAATGATATCCAGGCACTAAACGGAGCTCATTTGTGTACAAGCCAATAAATGTTTTCCAGCTGAAATAAGAGCGATGAGTGGAAAGGCGACGGTGCCTTATTAGCCTTCGGCAAAAATTTTACTGTGAGGCTTCCTATTGATCTCTGTCTCTCTGAGAACTGACTGGACAGTAAAAGTGTCTGCAATGTACATAACACATCTCCTGTGAGTAAGGCTATTAGGCACCATTTCTCCCTTCTATACCTATTATACCACAGCCACACTCCCTTCCCAGAGACTACTATCCCACTGTTACTATAGGCACCATCTCTCCCTACTATACCTGCTATCCCACAGTCACACTCCCTTCCCAGAGACTATTGTCCACTGTTACTATAGACACCATCTCTCCCTACTATACCTGCTATCCCACAGTCACACTCCCTTCCCAGAGACTATTATCCCACTGTTACTATAGGCACCATCTCTCCCTACTATACCTGCTATCCCACAGTCACACTCCCTTCCCAGAGACTATTATCCACTGTTACTATAGACACCATCTCTCCCTACTATACCTGCTATCCCACAGTCACACTCCCTTCCCAGAGACTATTATCCCCACTGTTACTATAGGCACCATCTCTCCCTACTATACCTGCTATCCCACAGTCACACTCCCTTCCCAGAGACTATTATCCCACTGTTACTATATGCACCATCTCTCCCTACTATACCTGCTATCCCACAGTCACACTCCCTTCCCAGAGACTATTATCCCACTGTTACTATAGGCACCATCTCTCCCTACTATACCTGCTATCCCACAGTCACACTCCCTTCCCAGAGACTATTATCCACTGTTACTATAGACACCATCTCTCCCTACTATACCTGCTATCCCACAGTCACACTCCCTTCCCAGAGACTATTATCCCCACTGTTACTATAGGAACCATCTCTCCCTACTATACCTGCTATCCCACAGTCACACTCCCTTCCCAGAGACTATTATCCCACTGTTACTATATGCACCATCTCTCCCTACTATACCTGCTATCCCACAGTCACACTCCCTTCCCAGAGACTATTATCCCACTGTTACTATAGGCACCATCTCTCCCTACTATACCTGTTATCCCACAGTCACACTCCCTTCCCAGAGACTATTATCCACTGTTACTATAGGCACCATCCCTCCCTACTATACCTGCTATCCCACAGTCACACTCCATTCCCAGAGACTATTATCCCACTGTTACTATAGGAACCATCTCTCCCTACTATACCTGCTATCCCACAGTTATACTCCCTTCCCAGAGACTATTATCCACTGTTACTATAGGCACCATCTCTCCCTACTATACCTGCTATCCCACAGTCACACTCCCTTCCCAGAGACTATTATCCACTGTTACTATAGACACCATCTCTCCCTACTATACCTGCTATCCCACAGTCACACTCCCTTCCCAGAGACTATTATCCCCACTGTTACTATAGGCACCATCTCTCCCTACTATACCTGCTATCCCACAGTCACACTCCCTTCCCAGAGACTATTATCCCACTGTTACTATATGCACCATCTCTCCCTACTATACCTGCTATCCCACAGTCACACTCCCTTCCCAGAGACTATTATCCCACTGTTACTATAGGCACCATCTCTCCCTACTATACCTGTTATCCCACAGTCACACTCCCTTCCCAGAGACTATTATCCACTGTTACTATAGGCACCATCCCTCCCTACTATACCTGCTATCCCACAGTCACACTCCATTCCCAGAGACTATTATCCCACTGTTACTATAGGAACCATCTCTCCCTACTATACCTGCTATCCCACAGTTATACTCCCTTCCCAGAGACTATTATCCACTGTTACTATAGGCACCATCTCTCCCTACTATACCTGCTATCCCACAGTCACACTCCCTTCCCAGAGACTATTATCCACTGTTACTATAGGCACCATCTCTCCCTACTATACCTACTATCCCACAGTCACACTCCCTTCCCAGAGACTATTATCCACTGTTACTATAGGCACCATCTCTTCCTACTATACCTGCTATCCCACAGTCACACTCCCTTCCCAGAGACTATTATCCACTGTTACTATAGGCACCATCTTTCCCTACTATACCTGCTATCCCACAGTCACACTCCCTTCCCAGAGACTATTATCCACTGTTACTATAGGCACCATCTCTCCCTACTATACCTGCTATCCCACAGTCACACTCCCTTCCCAGAGACTATTATCCACTGTTACTATAGGCACCATCTCTCCCTACTATACCTGCTATCCCACAGTCACACTCCCTTCCCAGAGACTATTATCCACTGTTACTATAGGCACCATCTCTTCCTACTATACCTGCTATCCCACAGTCACACTCCCTTCCCAGAGACTATTATCCCACTGTTACTATAGGCACCATCTCTCCCTACTATAGCTGCTATCCACAGTCACACTCCCTTCCCAGAGATTATTATTCCACTGTTACTATAGACACCATCTCTCCCTACTATACCTGCTATCCCACAGTCACACTCCCTTCCCAGAGGACTATTATCCACTGTTACTATAGGCACCATCTCTTCCTACTATACCTGCTATCCCACAGTCACACTCCCTTCCCAGAGACTATTATCCACTGTTACTATAGGCACCATCTCTCCCTACTATAGCTGCTATCCCACAGTCACACTCCCTTCCCAGAGATTATTATCCACTGTTACTATAGACACCATCTCTCCCTACTATACCTGCTATCCCACAGTCACACTCCCTTCCCAGAGACTATTATCCCACTGTTACTATAGGCACCATCTCTCCCTACTATACCTGCTATCCCACAGTCACACTCCCTTCCCAGAGACTATTATCCACTGTTACTATAGACACCATCTCTCCCTACTATACCTGCTATCCCACAGTCACACTCCCTTCCCAGAGACTATTATCCCACTGTTACTATAGACACCATCTCTCCCTACTATACCTGTTATCCCACAGTCACACTCCCTTCCCAGAGACTATTATCCACTGTTACTATAGACACCATCTCTCCCTACTATACCTGCTATCCCACAGTCACACTCCCTTCCCAGATGCTACTAAAACTGCTGACACCAAATCATGTGAAATGCCCCAATAGAAAGAAACGTGGTTCCACTGCTTATTTTTTATTTCAATGACCCCTTGTTTGTTCCTTCTAATTTATTGTTTTGCTGTACAGTGCTTTGCCCTCAAGGAGTGCTATACAAATAAAAACATACACACACACATACATACACACATACATACATACACTGCTACACTGCTACACTGCTTTCCTCCCCCCCCCCCATGGCAGCTTTGAGTGCTGTATATATAGTGTGTGTTTTACCTGCAGGTCACAGCGGCTCAGTGTGAAATAACAAGTTGGAAAGACAAAGAGCCACGTGGATCTCAGACAGATGCCAAGTGATTCACAGTGACTGTGTTGTATTACATTTTAGGTTCATCGTGGTTTACTGCCGCAGCTCTTTCCAGATTATTATACCATAATATTGTATTTATCTTGATTTAATGCAGCAGACTTTATGGCTCTTCATAAAGAGAATTCTTGGTGCTTCCTATCCCTTTCCCATGAATGTACAGTCAAATCTGCCATGTATTAAAAACAGATAAGATGCTTCTTTCTTGTGATATTTCTTAAACTGGCCAGTCTGAACTGCCATCATGGCTGAAAAGACTGGGTCAGTATCGTATTGGCCTATATATGGGACCTTTGCAACAGCCTCACTGATGATATCTGACCCATAATTGGCCAAATATTGATCATGCAGGTTAGAAAAATCCTGGTGGGTTTCCATTATGATCCAATCATTGGCCAATAGGACAACCCTTCTCAATGTCCTATCTGACCAACATTTGACCCAAAATTGGCCATATATCTGTCATACAGGTTAGAAAAATCTCGGTGGCTTTCCACTGGTTTCCATTATGATCTAATAATTGGCCCATAGTACAAAGATCAGCTTGATTTGGGCCAGCATATGTATGGTTTTGAACAGTCCTACCTCTGATCCAATTGGATGTCATTTGGTTTGACCTAAATAAAAATTTAATGTTCCTTCTTGGTGGGTCAATGGAATATTGAAAGGTTAATCACAGCTTGTCTTCTTTTCTTAGATTGGCTCGTTAAAGCTGTGTGGCTATTTGTTGAGGATGTGGTGTAGACTGTTAGAGCACCCTACAGGTTGCCATACAAGGGTCAATAAAACCTTCCGGGCTAAATCAGCAGCTTATTGGGGTTTTCTGAGGGCCTGTCCAATTTATATCTGGCCAAATATTGGGCTGATATTTATAGGGCAGGTTTAAAAATCCCATCAGGGCAGGGACCACATTTATTATCAATGTGGTCCTTACCCCGCCAATTGTTTGGCAAGATCAAGGTGAGTATAATGGGGGAATGATCTGCTCATTGGGTGACACCACCAAACAAGAGATCTTTAAATGTATGGACAGTTTACGGTTGGCTTGTGCATGACGGCATTTCGTCTGGGGAATCATCCCATTCAAATAACCTGCTGGTTTACTTTGCACAAAATGCCATTGTGGTGACATCATGAAGGCTACATGTGTGCAGTGATGTCACCAAGCAGCAATTTGTTTAATGACTTCAGCAATGGTTTATTTGGTCTGATTGGATACTCTCAGCTATAGACTTCTGTATTCCCCATACTGTACATATACAGCATATCCTGTTATCCCAGTCATCATCATTTAACATGCAGATTCCCAGGGGACATTAAATATTGGGAAGCTGTGATGCCATTAAGAATTGCCCACCAGCCCATGCTGGACCAAACCATCACCCAGCAAACAAGAACCAGTCCAAAAAAGATCTGCATCCATTGCCCAATCTGGCACAGCTCAGTGCAATATGGCAGATAGAATCCAGCTCCAGAGGAACCTTCCCTAATATCTCTTTTAATTAAAAAGCAAGACAAGCAGCTCATATATCATATGCACAATCTGGATCTTTCCTGTACATGATGAATTAACATGCACTCATCAGCCTATTAGAAATCTCCCAGATACCCTGTATGTTGGAGGAGGTGGAGAATTTGTCTTTGAGAATTCAACAGAGGTTGAGCCGTAGGCACAGGTCATTATTGCCCCCATGAAGGAATTGGTTTGACATTGGCTAGTATTTCTAGGGCTGTCACTTCTTAGTTATCAAGGACCTCCCCTCAGCTAATAGCCCACTGTCTGCCCATGTTTCCTGGGTCGTGGGCCCTACCAACTAATTTGTATTTGGCACCATGATTTTCAATGGCAGTCCTGAAAAGTCCACCCATGCAAAATAGATATTGCACTTCATTTGCCCTGATCTGTTCTGGCCAATCCCCATTGCTCCCAAACACAGCCACAACCACTTGTTCCAAACCCATTTTTTCAGTCCATGAACTGGACGATTTCTTAAAGGGGTGGTTCACCTTTAAGTTAACTTTCCATATATTATAAAATGACCAATTCTAAGTAACTTTTCAATTGGTCTTCAATATTTATTTTTCATCATTTTGACATTACTTGCCTTTTTTTTCTGACTCTTTCCGGCTTTCAAATGGGGGTCACTGACCCAATCTAAAAATCAAATGCTCTGTAAGGCTACACATTTAGTGTTATTGCTACTTATTACTCATCTTTATATTCAGGCCTCTCCTATTCATAGTCCAGTCTCTTATTCAAATCAGTCCATGGTTGCTAGGGTAATTTGAACCATGGCAACCAGGTTTTTGAAATTGCAAACTGCCGAAAAAAGCTAAATAACTCAAAACCATAAATACTAAAACATGAAATTCAATTGCAAATTGTTTCAGATTATCACTCTCTACATCATACTAAAAGTCAAAGTTAAGTTAAAAGGGGTAGTAAATCCCACTGCACTGCTCAACCAAACGTTACTCAGTTCATGCTGGACTACAAATCCCACAATAATGTAACATATAATGGATATAATGGAGGTTGTGGCATGTTGGGAGCTGTAGTTCAGCAACTCGGTTGTATTCTTAAAGCAATATTGCACAATAAAATGTTTCCCCAAATCTCCACAGCCAGCAACTGCTTTAAAATGCAAACAATCCTCCAATGAGAATCCCAGCTGATCTGTATCAATCTGGCTCCATGTTCTTTGTTCCTGCAACTGGAGTTGGAAGCTTAAAGCAGAGTTTCCCAGCACTGAACAAGTCTGTCCTTTATCCCCATGTTTGATTCCAGTGTCATATAATGAAGAAATAAATGACATAATTATCTCTATATGTAAGATAACAGCAAGATGCCTGACATGGTGCTGGGAATCAGCATTCTCATTGGTCACTTCTTTTGCATTTATAATGAGGCTTTTGATCAGCAGAATTCTCATTGGTGAATTTTCTTTCATCTATAATTTTGGTACCTTCTATAGAAAACTAGGGGGCGCTGTGGGACGGCATTATGGCTGGGATTTCATCCCATTTAAGGTGCAGTGTTGCTTAAAACAAACTGGCATGAAAGGATATGGATTTTTGTGCACATGGAACACTGTCTATATGTGAAACGTTATACTTAATACATAGGAGCTGACTGCAAGCTGCAAGGGCACAATTTATAAATTACATTGTACCCATCGTCATTTTCCCGATCAAAGCAATATGGCAGCTTCCACTACATCTGAGGAATGGGAGTGACTGGCTTCATTTACAGCAAATAACAGGCTCTGAGTGATCCCATGCGCAGTGCCGACCCCCTGGTGGCACATCACAAAGATGAGAAATTGGAGGGGCAAGAGACAAGTCGTCCATCACTAAATCTCATTGCACTGTTGAATAATGCTTCCCCTTGAACGAGAGAATTCTGGCACCCAATGGGTTATTGTGACTGCCGGTGCCGTGATAGGGAGTTTAATGATGTTCCCAGTGCTGTGGCCCCTATGCTGCTCCGCTCAGCCTCTTTGGCACGTGGGATTGTTTTAATGAGTCCTGCGGCACAGAATGTGAAGGAACCTGCTCCTGACAAAGCTCTTTCCCTGCACAAAGAGGCGTCTTGTCATTGCAAAGAAAGTCACTCTCCTCTCATTATCCATGGGGAGAAAGAAAGAAATTGTGGTCTCGTTCTGAAGTCCACGTCTGTATGACAACAAGCTGCTCCGAGCGGCTTCCAATGTTGCCCCTTTGGCCCACTGCTCACTTTATTACGGCTGAACGGTGACATTGTGTCCTTATTTATCAACCACTAAATTGGGGCGTCTACTCCTACAGTGCGTTTTGGCTGTCGCTGGTTTTTACAGGATTGACTGGGCCATTTGTGGTGCACTGGAACTGTGACTGAAGGGCCCTTTTTCCAGTGCCGTGCGTTCAGGGCTGCCATCAGAAATCATGGGGCCCCATACAACTACATTTTCTGGGGCCTTGGTCCCCGCCCCAGCCCAAGGCCCCATACCAGATCCCACACACCCCACGCCTTGGGTTGCCACCTGGCCGGAATTTTACCAGCCTGGCCGGTAAAAACATTGGTTGATCCCAATGTTAATAATAGGGAAAAAAGATAAATATATAGGAAGGCTGTTATTTTTTTCCAGAAAAGGTGGCAACCCTACCCACGCCACAGTAAAAAAGCCTCACATTCATCAGAGCTAAAACAGTAACCCTCCCCATAAGTTATAAATAGCCATCAGTGGTCAGGGCATTCCTACAAGTTAAAATAAAATTAATTAGTGGCCAGCCCCCCTTCCACAAGTTATAAAAAATCATTGGTGTCCTGGGCCCCCCCCACAAGTTAAATACTATTGGTGGCCAAACGCCCCCCCCCCACACACACAAGTTATAATAAGTCATTGGTGGCTAGGGCCCCCCTTAACTTAAAAAAAAACATTGCTGGCCAGGGTCCACCTTAAAAGTTAAATGAAAAACATTTGTGGTCAGGGGTTTAAACAAACAAAAAAAAACATTGCTGTTCAATGGAACTAACCATTAAAGGTCTTCTTCATTCTCCATTTCTTTGGCTCAATTCATCAGCTTTGGTTCCTTTCAGCTGCTTTCGGTGGTTTCGGGTCTTTTATGCGGCTTCAGTTTTTTCTAGGGATGCACCGAATCCAGGATTCGGTTCAGGATTCGGCCAGGATTTGTCCTTTTTCAGCAGGATTCGGATTCGAATTCTTCTGCCCGGCTGAACCGAATCCAAATCCTAATTTGCATATGCAAATTAGGGACGGGGAGGGAAATCTCATGACTTTTTGTCACAAAACAAGGAAGTAAAAAATGTTTTCCCCTTCCCATCCCTAATTTGCATATGCAAATTAGGATTCGGATCGGTATTCTGCCGAATCTTTTGTGGAGGATTCAGGGGTTTGGCCGAATCCAAGATCCTAGTTTTTTTGGCGTTTTTGGGCCCTTTCGCCGGCCTTCAGATCCTTTCCTCAGCTTCAGGTCCTTCGGGGGCGGATTGCTTCTTTGCGATCCATTCAAGCTTAAAAACCGGGCCCAGTACAGCTGTACCCGCTGTGCCCTGCCCTGCCTGTGTCCAACCTATTTTATGTCCTCCAAAATTTGCTGCCACTGGGTCCAGGGCCGGATTTATGTAGCAGCCACCCCAAGGCCATTTGCTGTTCCTCACCCCTGTCCCCTCCCCTTCATTCATGCACAAATTTTCATCATCAGTTCAGGAGCAGTGGAGATTGGCCCATGGGAAACTTAAAAAAACTATTTTTTGCCCTGAACCCATCATTTTTTTGATTTGGCCAAATACAGAAGCCCCTTTATGCTGTTATTCAGGCAGCACTTCCGTAACTTGCATTCACTTTTGGGTATGATTGAGTCTAATGCAACTCCGTCTGCAGCCAAAACCATGGGGGGGGGGGGGAACAGCATTGTGGGTAAAAAAAAAAAAAATCATGGCGATTTGCTTCAGAAATGGCACTTTTTGCACAATGTACTTGTGTTTGTAAATGGCCTCTACCAGGTGATTCATAAACAAAATGAGTTGGAACATGTCCAGAATGTGTTGACATCAAAAATGCAGTTTTTTAAAACACTTTAGACAAAGAGGGGGCAAGAAGTAGGGTTGCCATCTGGTTTTGACCTAGACACCCCGGTTTTTGAAGGGCTGTCTGGCTCAAAACTGTCTTCCCAGTTTTCCCAATTAGGAAAACCAGGCAGGATTCCCTATTATTAATGTGGTGATCGGCCAATCATCAGTCGCCATGTCATAGCCCCGCCCCTGATGTCATAACCCTGCCCTAATGTGTCACGGCCCCATCCCCTGCCCGGGGTTAGACGGGCCAAAAGGTGGCAACCCCAGTAAAAAGAATAGTGGTACCCTTAGTTCAGGGGCGTAACGCCAGAGGAAGCAGACCCTGCGGCTGCAGGTTGGCCCAGGAGATATTGCAGTAGGGTTGCCTCCTGTTTGGTTTGGACCTGGACAGCCGGATTTTGGAAGAGCTTCCTGGGTCAAAACTGCCTGGTTTTCCTAATTAGGAAAAACAGGCAGGATGACGTTACATTGGCGTGGCCATCGACCAATCGCCATGTCATAACCTCGCCCCTAGAATGGCAACACCCACCGTCTCCACAGACGCTACGCCACAGACCAGCCCTTCGATGACACAGGCCTACCCCCCGCCTGGAGTCAGCGATAGCTAAAGGTGGCAACCCTATATAGGGGCCCATGAGGAGCTAATTCATATACAATTTCAATAAATATTGGCAAAACAGACCAACCTCTAGACATTTTGGGGGCCTGAAAAACAATTAAATGTGTGGGGCCCAGTAATATCTAGTTACACCTACACCACTGCCTTAGTGATATGGGGGTGATTAGCTTTACCCACTTAAAACAACCCATATGACTCTGATATTTGCAGGTAAATCTCCTGGATGTGATTGACTGGGGGTTGGCAGGCAGTTATGAGCTGGAAAATAAATCCAGCAGGCGACGTCTGCAAATGCCTCTGTGTGTCACAAGCCACAGGCTACGGAATACAGGTATGGGACCTGTTATCCAGAATGCTCGGAACCCCATACCTGTAGTATGTTCTTGATGACCACTTTGGCCAACAGAGGCCACAAGTAGCAGACACTCCCCTCCCCCCACCACTGTGGAGGTTTTGCTTGTCATGTCACTGGATTATAAGTGCAGATCAAATGACTTCAGGTCAATGAGGAGATAAAAGGTCCAACCCTGGCATGTGCCGGTGTCTGTGAGAGCTCTTGAGTCCCAGATAAGGAATAGACACTGGCATTCCTGAGTCATTTGGTGAGCGTGCAACTTCACATTCACTTCATACTGAAGAAAGCCACCATCATAGAGGATTACATGGGGATTTGGGTTCTGCACAATAATGTTCCATATAGTTCTAAGCACAGTGTTGCACTTCAATCTGTATGTCACCCAACATGTAGAATGGAAGGTTATTGGGAGCATTAAGTTCTGTGAAGGCCCTGGATGCTGACCTGTCCCCCTAATGCACTTAAGTCTGTAACAGGTCTAAATATACAGTAATTGTATGCACAATATTTCCCCCAACATCATGTATGATACCCTCTGAATCCCATCAGCCTCATCTCCCAAACTCACATCTTCCATGGGTGAAAAATAATGTGTCACAATCAGAAAATTCTGGACATTTTTTAAAAAACATGTGAACTTTTCCAGCCAACTTCACTACACTGTGCCGTTGTGTGACAGGCTCGAGAAGCATCTCTGGGATTGATTTCAGCGGATCAATAATGAAGGTGAGACGATCAATGCTTCTGAATATTGATGCCTTAGGGATTGGTGGATTAGCGCTGTGAGAAGAGGCTTGGAGTTGATTTGCTGCCAATTTGCACTGCAAAATGTTCCTGGAATTGGTACAATGAGGTGTCCATGCAACCCACCCACTGTACTACTGTGCTATCGATTCCCACAGAGATATAAGGTGTCATCATCTTGCTGAGCGTTGGCTACCTTGTCCTACTGACGTCATGTTGTCCTAATGTTGACCATTTGGTCCTACAATTGCCACATAGTTGCCATCCAGCCCAACATCTGCCTTCTTGTCCTACTGCTCTCATCATCTTGCCATATTGTCCTATAGTCACCATTTTGCCCAACTATAACTTCTATCAGTGGTGCAATTTGACTTTCCTAGACCCCCTTTTTAGGTGGCCAACTCCAAACACATTTGGGCCCCCTTGTACGTGGAAATACAAGGAATGGATGGCACAGGAAATTTGGCTCTTCGAGCGCAGAGAGCGCAATTGCTAGTATCCTGGACTCCCTCCACCAGCATTGGATTGGGGCGCAACACAAGCATAACAAAATGAATGGGGTGCAATATAAGGGCTGTGATTGGCTATTTATTAGCCCCTATGTGGACTGGCAGCTACAGGAGACTCTGTTTGGCAGTACATTTGGTTTTTATACAACCAAAACTTGCCTCCAAGCCTTGAATTCAAAAATAAGCTCCTGCTTTGAGGCCACTGGGAGCAACATCCAAGGGGTTGGTGAGTAACATGTTACTCTTGAGCCACTAGTTGGCAATCACTGGTTTAAGCATTTTTATACTATCAGGGCCAGGGTTAAGCAGCTGGGTGCCCAACCCACTGGCTTTGTCACTCCCCCCTCCTCGGCACCCTGCTGCACGTGTGCTAATCAGTGCATTTGCCCACGGCTAGGGGTAGACTACAGAAGCCTGGCCCCCCCACTTTTACACTCAAGGCACGTGCCTTTTCTGCATACCCCTAGTTACAGCCCTGTACTGTATATACAGTATATATATTTTGCTGACTGGTTCTAAAGGAAATTGTTGGGGTGCACGCACACCCTACTAAAATAAATAGATAATAGTTGCACCCATTAAAAGCACAGGTTTTTTTCCTTGAAGCTCGAGCGTGCTTCAAATCACCCAGTGCAAGTGTCACACCCAATGTGCACACATAAGTGCAAGGGGTGCAAAGGTGTTAGCCTTAAAATAGACTAAAACCCCCCCCAATAAAAACTCTGGGTTATCCGGCCCAAAAGGTGCCAAGACAAATCGGGTTCTTCAGAACCACCGTTGCCTGAAGGCTAAGGTGGAACTCTTTATCCCCGGTCTTCAGTGGGGTCTTCAGGCCCCCTTCGCTGCAAGGCTAGGGGGACCCCCTTTCTCCGATCCCAGGGGGGAAAGGAACGATTGACCTTCGAAGAGGTCCATTTGTGCCTATCGTGGGCCAGGGTTCAGGGGGAGGAGGAACCACCAAATGGCCACACATCTCCCCCCTAGACAAGTGAACACCCGGAAGTATTGCACACAAGCCCGGACTGGCAACCTGTGGGTTCTGGCAAATGGCAGAGGGGCTGCTATAAGGTTGCATAGAAAGTCAGCATTTAGTGGGCTGGTGGGGCCTCTGTTTGGGCTGATTGGGCCTTTGTACCTTATTGACAGTGCCTATTTTTTTTCACAGTCTGAACCTGATTGCATCCATCCAAAAAAAAGTGCAAATAAATAGAGGTTAAAAGCACAGGTTAAAAGAGGTGCTTAGATTGCCACGTGGGGTAAGATTTGAAGACAACTGCTCCAAATCTCATAGACACCCTAGAAAGCCCAGCTATACCACTTATGGTGAGAATCAGGGGTGAAGCAGTTCTTGGAACTGTGAATGAACTGAACGTCTGACTCCCTGATATTCCCTTACAGTTCTGTTGTTATGAGTTTAGGGGTGTCTGACCAGTGGTTGGGTCTGAACTGATAAAATCGGACAGGCAGTGCAAATAATAAGGATAGGGAGATTATTACCTATCCAGAATCCTGTCTCCTCCCTTCTAGTCTGTACTCCTCCTCTCCGACCCCCTCCCTCCTCCTCCAATCCTCCCCCTCTCGCCTAGTTTTGCTCTCTCCTCCCTTCTGGTACAGGAGAAGTTTCCAGCTGGGCACAGTTATAGTCCCTGATCCAGTGCGCACCGTGCGCTCCCTTCTCCTCTGGTCTCTGCGCTTCTCTCTGCGCAATTCTCTCCGCTAATCTCTTTGCACATTCGCACTGGCACCGGCTGACTGTTCCAACTCGGATACCAGGAGGGGCACTAGAGTGACTGATAAAGCCGGGATTGTACAACAGACACACAAGGAGCATCTTACAACAAACTCATCCTCTTCACTTGGCACCTACACATCGCTGGACTTGGGGAGCAAGAGGGCTGGTGGGAGGGGGTCCCTCTGGATATATATATATTTATATCTATATTAACTTGCTCATTTGTCTGCAACCTGCTGCCACCCTCCCTATTATTACTGTGGAGTTTCATGTAAACTGGAGCTGAGCTATGCTTTTGGGAAGCCGGGAATCCGTTAAATTAAGGTAAGTGGGGGGCACAGGTCACCCCCCTAAACATTTTGTTTTCAGTGGGTCCTGTATTTGCAACCTGGGATTGTTGAGGGGGAGGGGGGTGGGTGGGTGCCTTCTTATTTTATCTTAGCTATATGTAATGAGCTCAAAATCCCCAAAATTTAAACTGAAAATCAAATTAGAAGCGTTTGGAAGATACTTTTGTACTTAAGGGTTAACTGACCTTTTCTATTCTACCATCTTATATTTACATATAAAAAAAAAGTTTACGTTTATTATAATAATCTGCAGTGTGACTTGCTCCATAGAGAAGAATGTGTTACATCAACGATGGAGGTTCGGCTGAGAAGTTCCCCCTGTCCCTTTATAATACAGTTAATTCTAATAGAAGAATGATGGGTTCACCCTCTCCCCGCTTTGTCATTTTATTTTATCAACGCGGTGTTAGAATATTTTTTTCGTGGCGGGGGGGATGTTTGTTACACAAATGCCTCGCTGTTTCCAAATTTGGGCACGAGGAATTATTTAAGTTAGAAGAAAAAAAAAGAGAGCCATGCCAAGGCTGAGGGTAGAATCCAGTGTATGCATAACATGTGTCTGCTGTATGTAAACTGTATATACTGGATGCTCAGCCAATGTGGATGGTGTGTGTTTTATACAATCCCTGCGGGACCTGCCGTGGGGTAAATTTGTCTGAGCTGTGTGTGTGTGTGTGCTGACCAGATGTTTGTATCATTGTGTGCTTTGTAGGCACTCCATTTGTATCAGACATGCATAGGAAACATGTGTGTAGCCGAGCACTTTATAAAGTAAAGAGTACAGAGTAGATTGCAAGCTTTGTGATACAGGGACCTTATTTGTCCTGTATCTTTATGTTTGTGACAGTGTATATGTATTGATCACTGTGTTTGCCTTTTGTCTGCACTACTTAAAGAGTTAACACCTATCCATCCAAGGAAGGAGTGAGCTACTTGCCCTGTAGAGTTTACAATCTAAATAAATCTCTCACGTCCTACATAGTTTAGAAAATTAGATCTTTGGTATTTACTGAACACCGGGATGTCAAACTCCAACTGCCAGTGTGAACTACAACTCCCAGCATTCCCCAACAGCCAGGGGGTAAGAGTTTTAGTTTTGCACAGCTGGAGGATCCTATGTTGTACCCTGCATGCTTTATACCCTGTGCGTGGATAGACAATTGTACGTATGTGCCTCTCTATATACTATACATACTGTATATGTGGTGCTCTGTGCTCATATGCACCACTGTCTGTGTATTGTATATGTATGTGCTGCTCTCTACATACTGTAAATGTGCAACCCCTTGCATGTGCTACTCCCTGCAAACAGTATGGACAATTGTTTGTATACTATACATGTATTACTCTATTACTCTCTGCAAACTGTACATGTATGTGCCATTCCCTTTATACTGTACATGTAAGTGCCATTCCCTTTATACTGTACATGTAAGTGCCATTCCCTTTATACTGTATATGTAAGTGCCATTCCCTTTATACTGTACATGTCAGTGCCATTCCTTTTATACTGTATATGTAAGTGCCATTACCTTTATACTGTACATGTAAGTGCCTTTCCCTTTATACTGTAGATGTAGATGCCATTCCCTTTATACTGTACATGTAGGTGCCATTCCCTTTATACTGTACATGTAGGTGTCATTCCCTTAATACTGTACATGTAGATGCCATTCCCTTTATACTGTACACATAGGTGTCATTCCCTTTATACTGTATATGTATGTGTGACTTTCTGCAAACTGTACATGTATGTGCCATTCCCTTTATACTGTACATGTAGGTGCCATTCCCTTTATACTGTACACATAGGTGTCATTCCCTTTATACTGTATATGTATGTGTGACTTTCTGCAAACTGTACATGTATGTGCCATTCCCTTTATACTGTACACATAGGTGCCAGTCCCTTTATACTGTACATGTAGGTGCCATTCCCTTTATACTGTACACGTAGGTGCCTTTCCCTTTATACTGTACATGTAAGTGCCATTCCCTTTATACTGTACATGAAGGTTCCATTCCCTTTATACTGTACATGAATGTGCCATTCCCTTTATACTGTACATGAATGTGCCATTCCCTTTATACTGTACATGTAGGTGCCTTTCCCCTCATACTGTACATGTAGGTGCCATTCCCTTTTTACTGTACACGTAGGTGCCTTTCCCTTTATACTGTACATGTAAATGCCTTTCCCTTTATACTGTACATGTAGGTGCCTTTCCCTTTATACTGTACATGTGGGTGCCATTCCCTTTATTCTGTACATGTAGGTGCCTTTCCCTTTAAACTGTACATGTAGGTTTCATTCCCTTTATACTGTACATGTAGGTTCCATTTTCTTTAAACTGCACAACAGTCTCTGCAAACTGCACATGTATGAGACACTAACTGTATGTGCTCTCTCCATGCTGTACATGCATGTGCCACTTACTGTGTGTGCATGTGCCATTCCCAGTGTTTGTGATATTTGCCATTCTCTGCATACTGTACATATATATGTGTGTGTGTATTATCTTTATACTGTACATGTATATGTCCCTCTGTGCATTCTGTCCCGGCACTCCATGTGTCTCCATGCACCGGGCACATATGTGTTTGTTCCACTTTCAGGTGGAGAAGCGTGAATCTACCTTTCCCATGTGGAACAGGGGGGCTTATTAATGCATGGGGATGTATATTAGGGAGTGCCGATCGCAGACAAAAGAGCCCAATTGACTTTTCTCTTTTATGAGAGAACACTGTCATCTTCTCGCAGAAAGGGGAAACACACTCTGTTCTGGGATTGCTGATAATTAATGGTGGAGGTGTTGCTCCAGTTACTAATACAATACCTTTATTACTACAGGCCCTTAGATACAGCATTGGATCCCATTCCTATTTATTCCATGCTGAGAATTTCCATGCTGTAATGTATTTCTCTCTCGATATGGGTTCCATTTTCTTTCCCGGCTGCTCAATCTTCTCATTGTGCCTTTATTACTTTAATTATAAGTCTCTTTCTGTCTCTGTCTACTTCTTTCCACCCCTCTCATTCCACCCATCTCACGCCTCTCATTATTGGGACTGGGTGCTCTTGCCTCCAAGGGTGATTGAAACAAAGTTAGGGCTGGGTTTTTATCTAAAGTTTTCCTACGGGGGCTGGTTTAGGATAGATGGAGTCTGGGCCCCTGACTGAGAGGGGTCCCTTGGCTTAAAATGTCACCTATAAAGGTAAAACACCCGCACAACTCCCAGCTGAAACCAGGGGCCCAATCTTCGCTTTCTAACACTGGGGACCAACCAGCGTAGGGATAATTGAAGTCCACATTTAGTACAATTAATACAATCTAGCCCACTTTTATGATGGATCTGTGACTATACAGTATTTCCACTACTTTGGCACTGTCATTGGTTTGTTGCTTCATGTTCCAAAATCACATGGTCTTCTCTGTTACTCCACAGGTGCCGTTTGCTATCATGACTGATGGCGAGAGGAAAGAGCCCTTCCAGCCACTGGCCGGAGATGAGATCCGGGTGCCCATACCCCCTACGTCCCAAGCAGGGGACCCTAGTGAAGAAGAGGATGGGGGAAATGCAGAGAAGTCAGCTCTGGGCAGCTTGGGCTCTGGAGGTTCTTCTGGAAGAGGTCGTGAACAAGGCATGGGCTCAGAGGAAGGAGAACAGGTTCCATACCCAGCCCTGGCGCCCACCGTCTTCTTCTGTCTCAGCCAAACCACGCGTCCACGGAGTTGGTGCCTCAGACTGGTCTGTAATCCATATCCTTTACATAGGTACAGAGTACCAATCAGTCATCTGGAAGGGTCCTTGTCCTCTCATGCAGGATAGGATCCTGGAAAGATGGAAAACATTCTTGGTGTACTGCTTCAAGGTTGATGCAGATGTTTAAGAGAAAGCTCTTGTGTTTTTGGTGGTCGTTGGAATTTGGTCTTTGCTGTGGTGGACATGTCCTGTTGCTCTTTCGGACATCTTCTTGCCTTGATATTAATGATGAATTGTACCTTGAGTGCACCAGTAGGACAGTGGTTTCTTCTTCTTGGTTTCTCTTTAATGGTGACTCTTTATCATCAAGGAGAGGTGGTATCTGTATCACCGTAGGTAAACAAGCATGCTTGACAAAGGGGATTTTTGTTCCCCGAAACGTTGCATTTGCAATCCCTAAATAAATAATTTTTGGAAGAATTCCTGTAGACCTGTGTGCCTTTGGATGTCGCTGACTTGTATCTGTATGACCGTGCCAGAGCCTTATCTTTAACCTGTCATACAGGCTGTGATTGTCCACCTGCCCAAAAATTCATAAAAAGCCAATTGATGGTAGAATCTCAAGCAGGTTCCCTTTTACGCTTGGCTTTATTTATTTATAATGCATGTCGTTTCTTGTTGTTTTTATTGCCTGTTTTAATGATTTTTCACAAGTACTGAATCTGATTTTCTATCGTTCTGTTCTAGAACGTGGTTGGCGTGTTCCATAGAATCTCTTAGCAGAGGCTGATTTATTGATGTAGTGATCGAGGCAGTTGCTCTGTAACCCTAGAAGGTTCTCCACGGTGCACAGGTAATTGTTACATACAGTTCACTGGTCACGTGGTCCAGTAAGAGCACTGAGCTTCCTAGGGCCCACCAGAGAACCTGACACCCAGGAAACAATTTAAGATGGAGGCATTTCCACATGGCATAAAGCTTATAGGCTTATAGGATAATTGGAATTTTGGGTCTTCTGGTTCCTTTGTAGGCAAGTCTGACCCAGCCCTGATGGGGTTCAATGTAGTGGACTCCTGGTCTAATCTATTTCTGCAATGGAAGCAGTGGATTGTTATTACCATATTTTCATTTATTTGTAATGTTTTTTGGCTTCGGGGGTGGACCTGACCCAGTGGGTTATTGAAACCAGAATGTCTGCAATGTGCTGCATTGTGCTTTTATGCTACATTTCCACTGAAAGGCTTTGATCAAGAAATTAGGCTCTGACCTTACTGCACAAATCCCCGGCTGAACTACCACTCCCAGCTTCCTCTGCCAGCGAGCAGGTGTAATAGTTCTGCAACTAGGCTGCTTTTAGGGAATCCAATCACTACCTGCACAGATATATATATATATATATATATATATATATATATATATACTGTATATCCTTTGTGTTCTGATTCAGCTATAAATATTAACATATATATATATATATATATATATATATATATATATATATATATATATATATATATATATATATATATATATATATATATATATATATTATATATATATATAAATGAGTTCAGAACTTGTTTATTGTGCTTATTATGCTTTGCTTTCTGGCACTGAAAGTGTTATCCAGTTCAGGGGTTTAGCCCAGTCGTCTTTATATGAGATCTGGATTTCTGAGCATTTTCTGAGAATTTTCTGAGCCTCCGCATGAGAAAAATCCTCCTTGGATCGCCAGCTTAACCCCATAACTGCTGGGGAGGAAGGTTTGCCCGGAGCCTGCGAGATGTGCCAGGCCTTACAGGCTGCTCGTTTTAATTGCTGATTATATAAAGAGTAGAAAGCCTTTTCCTGCTGGGAATATAAAAGCTGTTTAACCTACTCTGTTTATTTGAGCTGTGTCAGCCGTATATTTTATTTTCAGTAATGTAGACAAGGGCAGAGTTACTCCTGCAAATTATACCGGCAGCCAGGACTGTGACAGATTGTTTAGAACATGCGCCATGAGTTAACATCTTCCCTGCTGGTGGCGACGCAGCAGAGGTAGGGGATGATGGGGGGGGGTTGAATACAGACAAAACCAACTTTGCTTTTACCATGGCTGAAAGGGTTAAACTTTATTTTCATTTGACACTTTTTATTTTTTTGCTAACAAAAGAACTGGGTTGCAGAATGCTCAGCGCAGCCGACAGTAAGCGAAACGCGTCGTAAGCAGTAACTTTGATTTTTAGGTTGCTATTGCCCTGGTTACTGCTGGGAACAATGTCAGCTCCACGCCATTATGATATTAAGTAAGGATGTGTCTGTTATTACAACAAGGGGAGAGGGGGAAGGGGCCGTCATGTTTGGTAATAATGAAAAAAACAGAATGCTAAGGGCTTCATCACAGGGGCCCCTGGGGGGTTGGACATATTGTATAATCATTATTGGCCTCTCTGTGTGCTCCATGTATTACTGGTGCTGTGCTGCAAACATCCCAACCACTGATTGCTGAAATGGTTTGGATATTGTTTATGGAGGAACAATGGAAAGCAATGCAAAATGAACAAGGTCTACATTATGATTCATTTATACTCGGTAATGGTTTTTTTGAGCTACACGTTTGCACCCATATTTAAATTCAGCATCCAAGAGTTTTTATGCAGCTCCGTAGACATTATCATTATATCATATCATGGAAGTCCAATCCAAAATCGCACCCTTAAAGGAGAACAAAAGCCTACAAAATAATAATGGCTGGAAGCGTTCATTTTTATATTGTTATCTTATGTTACCAGTCCAGAGATTGAGCAGCCCTAAAACAGTGATGATGGTTGACTTTCAACGTTGTTCACAGGAGCTCCGCCATCTTGGTTCTAGTTAGGACATCTTTTAAGAGCCGGTGGCATTACCCATGCTCTGTTTGCTCTGAGAAGCTGTAGGGGTTGTCAGAATTCATCAAAATCATAGATGAAAGTGAATTCATGGAAGCTGATGCTACAGGGCTGATTATTGATGCTGATGCAGGCTACACTGATTTTTATGCTATTATTTTGTAGATATACTGAATAGTGTGAGTGGGTAAGTGACAGCAGCCCGGAACAGCAGAAAAAATTGTGACATCATTAGCTGTAAAGTTTTGAGGCAACCCCCCAGAGAAAAACAACATCAATTGTGAGTCCCTCCAAAAAATCAATCAAAGGTAGTAAAAAGTACAAAATATTTATTAGGACATAGTAGACAGCTGCCTAACGCGTTTTGTGCCAGATTGTAATGTATTGTGTCAGATGCAGAATGAGGAGTGATAAGGGGTAGAGAGTGATTTGCTGGCAGGAGTCAACGAGGGCGTTAGAAAATAAAGTCGCAAAATGTTGTCAGGAAGGTTGGGCGACAGGGCGGTGGTGGAAGTGTGTGGGGGGGGAGAGTGCGGCTTTTGATGGGTGAACAGCGCTCGCGGTGATTGTATATAAACCCTGTCTCTCTGAGAATCTTTTTTATACACACGGATAGACCGTCTGCTTGTCTGTTTCAAGAAGCCCAGGAAACATTCCTTGTGATTGATGGAGCATTGTGAGCCCAGCTTTGCATGCAAAGATCCCATTCTTCCCCGGGACATGTGAAATCCTGTTTCACCCCCCCACCCCAGTCCCTTGCTCTTCCTACACTACGTGTGAAAGCAAAAGTGTCAACCACAGCCTGGGGAATGGACACCGAAACTATTGCCCCAGGACAGTGAAGCCCAGTTGACCTATAGCCGGAAACTCACATGAATCTTGAAGTGAATCGAGTGATGTCACACATCTGTGAAGTTGCTTGGCCGGTCGTTTTAAGTGCTGACCTGCAGCGAAAATACACAGCGTATTGCACTTTCTTAGTAAACAACATGTTTTCTGGCAATTATGTTTTGTGTAGCCCCTTTCCGAACAACTCTGCTCTTGTGCAGTCATCAATAAGGCGGGCAGAAATGTAAAGGGCACGTTTTTCCAAAGCCAGGGGCTCACCCCAAATTGACTGAATCACCCACATTTGCGTAGCTACCCCGAGACTGGAGGTGTGACTGCTTATAGGCTTATATCCTCATGGGGCCCACTGGGATACGGCCATCTTTACATAAATGAGGTATCAGGACTCCTGGAAGACTTCTGACTATCATGACTACTGGGGTTGTTCAACTTTTAGTATGACGTAGAGACAGACATTCTGAGGCCATTTATATTGGTTTTCATTTTTTATTATTCAAGGCTTTTTAAGTTATTTCACTTTTTATTCAGCAGCTCTCCAGTTTGCAGTTTCACCAATCTGGTTGGTAGGGTCCAAATGACCCTAGCAACCCTGCATTGACTGGAATATGAATAGGAGAGGGGCTGAATAGAAAGAGGAGTAATAAAAAATAGCAACAACAATACATTTGTAGCCTTACAGAGCATTTGTTTTTTTAGATGGGGTCAGTCAACCCCATTGAAAAACTGGATGATGAAGAAGGCAAATAATTCAAAAACTATTAAAAAAATGGAGGCCAGTTGAAAAGTTGGCCATTCTATAACATACTAAAAGTTAACTAAAAGGTGAACCGCCCCTTTAACTACAGAGGAAGCAGACCCTGTGGCTGCAGAGGGGTCAAGTTAAGTAGAAGGCTCTGACTTATGAGCAATTTCAGTGTATCTTGGTAGAATAGGTCAATTTATCAATATTTTGGGGCCCTAAATTGAATTTGTTGTGGGGCCCAGTAACATCTAGTTACATCGCTAGTACAGAAGACTATTAGAGTTGACTCTCTGCACACAGTGTGCTATATCCGTGCATTCTCCACTCTGTATAAGGGGAATAAGGACTAAAGGTGGCCATAGACGTTACAATTACGATCTTTCCTGGAAAAGATGTTTAGTTTAGTTTCAACCAGTAAACCCCCGATTCTCTAAAGAATCGTTAATGAAAGAATGGTAACAACAGTGAGGCAGCAAAATGCGATGGCATTTTCACTCTGCATCCCCAGGCAGCAACTGGCGACGCTAATTTGTGGGGATGTAGAGTGAATCTGTGCCTATTGCTTGTTATTACCTATCTGCTATTAGAATTCTTAAATTTTGAGTTTATTGGTAGTAAAGTGTTACTGAAAAATTTCTTTATAAACAACATTTTTTGTGAAAATGTTCTCCTGTCCTTGAATGAGTTCTCCCTGGTGAGCTGTACTTAAAATCTTGACTTTAACATCAGATGAACGCTGCACTCTTGAAAATGCAACATAAAGTTGACCATGACCAAACACAGGCTCAGATAGGTAAATGCCGACTTTATCCAATGTTTGTCCTTGTGATTTGTTGATTGTCATGGCAAATGCAGCCTTAATGGGGAATTGTCGTCGTTTAAGTTTAAAAGGTAATTCCTGGTCAGAACTGGTAAGGTCAATTCTGGGAATCAAAACAGTATCACCGCTATGGGATCCTGTAAGCACTTCTGCCTTGATAACATTTTGTCTCATGCTCTTCACAACCAACCGTGTACCGTTACATAAACCTTGCTTAGTGTTAGGGTAGGGGCACACGGCGCGATTTCGCCGCGATTCTGCGCTGGGCGAGTTGTCGCTGCGTTTTTTAAGCCGAAATAGCTTTGCTAACTTTGGCGCTGGCGTCAATGCAAATCGCGGCGAAATCGCTGCGCTAATTCACACGCGGCGATTCTTTTTCTACTGTCGCCCGGAAACGCTCAGCGAGGCAACTTCGGACAACAATAGAAAACGAATCGCCGCGTGTGAATTAGTGCAGCGATTTCGCCACGATTTGCATTGACGCCAGCGCCAAAGTTAGCAAAGCTATTTCGGCTTAAAAAACGCAGCGACAACTCGCTTAGCGCAGAATCGCGGCGAAATCGCGCCGTGTGCCCCTACCCTTAAGGTTTCTTAACAGCATGACTATTGTTCCTACTTTGAGTATAAGATTGTGTTGTGGTAATCCAGCATTGTTGATAGTGTTTAAATATTCTAATGGGAAGTTAAGTTTCTCACTTTCGTCTTCAGAATCAATACAGTCAGTACTCAGAAAGACACAGCTTTGTCCAGGAAGTAATGCAATCACTTGGTTGTTTATCATGTCAACATCAATATTTTTTGGAGATAATATAGCCCGTTTTGCTAAAAATGGCCACCCACGCAGGTACGCAACCGGTTCCCCTCCTAGAGTGACGCTAGCGCCGCCATTAGACAAACTTGCAAAGGAGTAGCAAGATGGCCGACGCTTATACAGACTTTAGTGGGCGGATGACAAACTCGCAGAGGAGTAGCAAGATGGCCGACGCTTATACAGACTTTAGTGGGCGGATTTGGCAGTGGGCGGATGACAAAGTCGCAGAGGAGTAGCAAGATGGCCGACGCTTATACAGACTTTCGTGCAGGTACGCAACCGGTTCCCCTAGTGTGACGGTGAGCGCATCTGCCTCCCTAGATCCTAACCTTCCAGCGGTCGCCGCCTGAGTGAGCAGGAAAGAAGAGGCGGCGGGAGGCAGAAGGAGACGGTGAGCGCATCTGCCTCCCTAGATCCTAACCTTCCAGCGCATCTGCCTCCCCGATCCTAACCTGTTCTGATCCTAACCTTCCAGCACATCTGCTAATCGAAGGCCGCATCTATGTCTTTCGGCTGAAGTTGCGCGCGCATCTCATAGATCCTAACCGAAGTTGCGTGCGCATCTGCCTCCCCTCCACTCGGGACATAGATAGGCCTTCGGTTAGTATATAGGATACACACGTGTAGAGCTGAATCGTCAGATTTACAGGTAGAAACAATAGAACTGGACGATGGGTGATCAAAAATTTCTGGCCAGCCTGATCCATGAGATATCCAAGTCTTCTGCTGATATCCATCGGCTCCCACCGTACACCGAATATCGTATGAAAATTAGTTTAATGCTATATTATAGGTGCGTCTGTGGCCACCTTTAAGAGAATATTTCCCCTTTAATAGGTGCTGGGTTCAGTAACAAAATGAGGTCAGTCTGTTAATATGAGTGCTAGAAATTCCTTTTATTTTAATTGGGGGGGGGGTAGAATGGACTATAGGGGGGTGTGGAGAGGGATTCTTGGCACTTAAGGAAATGGGGAAGCATTTGGCTGATGGATCCCCTGTCAGCGACACAAAGGAAAATCTGACAGTTAATGGGATTGAATGGGAGGAATACAATGGTGAGGGGTAGGTCCCACGGCACTGTCCAAAGCACAAACCTTATGGTCAGGGATCATATCTGTGATTAAAAAGGTAGGAGGTATGTAGGGGTCAGATCCAGGGAAGAAAAAGGATTCTGGGATCACCATATCTATAAAGGGTAACTAAACCTAAACTGCATGTTTCATCTCACCTTTTGTGAATCGTGTCTTGCAGCGCATAAAACGACCAGTAACGTCAACATTTTTTTTTTAGAAAAAATTTGTTTGTATATAACGGAAAAAACACCAAGACATATTACTTTAAAAATTAACTTTAAAATCTCTTAAAAATCTTTATTAAAAAATAACTTTGCTTGCGCTCCTCTTCAGAAAAGGCGACAGGGCGACGATCCATCGTGCGGCGCTTGATTTCTCCTCCCTGGCAATCTCCTACAGAAGGCAGGGAGGAGAAATCAAGCGCCGCGCGATGGATCGTCGGCATGCCACCTTTTCAGTCCGAGTTTCGGTAAGTTATTTTTTTTAATAAAGATTTTAAAGTTAAATATGTCTTGGTGTTTTTTTTTTTTTCGTTATATACAAACAAATTTTTTTTTAAAAAAAATGTTGACGTGACTGGTCCTTTAAGTAGTCCTATGATACAAAGTCAGGGATGGCCTTCTGATTTGCTAAACAGACAGACAGATGGGTGGTCGTCCGTTTTGTTTGTCCTATGCAAACAATATTACATTTAACCATCGTGGAGCTCTTGATCTTGCTGCACCGCATTCTGCCAGTAAACTAGCTTTGGGCACAGATCTAAGACGGACCTGAAAAAGTTGAAACAGCCACGTTGGCAGTCAGATCCCTAACTGCCAGCACTGTTGAATTTACAGTGTGGGGGGGATGGTAAACTCTTAAAGGGTATGTGCGTTTTATATATATATATATATATACAGGAATTGGACCTGTTATCCAGAATGCTCGGGACATTGGGTTTTCCAGATAACGGATCTTTCCGTAATTTGGATCTTCATACCTTAAGTCTACTAGAAAATCATATAAACATTAAATAAACCCAATAGCCTGGTTTTGCTTCCAATAAGGATTTATTATATCTTAGTTGGGATCAAGTACAGGCTACTGACTGTTTTATTATTACAGAGAAAAAGGAAATCATTTTTAAAAAGTTGGATTATTTGATTATAATGGAATCTATGGGAGACTGCCTTCCCATAATTCGGAGCGTTTCTGGATAACGGATTTTCCAGATAACGGACCCCAAACCTATACAAGCAGTCCTCTGCACTCAACCCATAACCTTGTTTATCATATATATATATGTGTGTGTGTGTGTGTTTTTGTGGGCTCAGAGCTGCTGTCCCACTGAAGAGGACCCACTTGATACTGCACTGGCGGTTTTTATCCTGTAAGAGCATAAGAAGAATGTATTGGTCTAGCGAATATCCAGTTGGTTGCTATGGGCTACTAGACCCGGTTACTAGAAACTTTGCAACTCTTCTTACATTACCCCTAAGTCATCTGGCAGTCATGGAGGCTCTCTGGCTTTTATCATGCTAACGTTCCCAGCACCTGCCATCTGCTGTTGGCTTGCAGAGCATGCTGGGAGGGGGTTTTCAGCGGCAGCTGGACAGGCACATATACTGTTTAATCACTTGGGGCTCGTTAGTTTTGTATAAGAATTGGTGGTTGCTGTTCTCCTAACAGTTACTCTAGGGCTAGGCAGTGGAGTAAACTAGATTATATTGGGCCCCACAGCAAATTGATTTTAGGGCTCCCCAACATATCCAGAGATTGTCCTGTTTTACCAATATATGTTGATACTACTCATTAATTAGGGCCTCATGTGGCCCCTATACGTCCTGGGCCCCCTGCAGCTGAAGGGTCTGCTTCCTCTGTAGTTACACCCCTGACTCCAGACTAATGGTGCCATCTTGATTATCTACCCACAGGAACACAGTTGAATGGCGAGTGGGTGGGTCATTGAGACGGATCCACCTGGGCCGCTGACTGAGGCTTGGCAATGGGCCATAAGCACCGCTCCATCCCCCACATCAATTTCCAGAACTGGGGAGGAAAATTCTGGGGGGCAATGGGGCACATAGTACAACCTTACCGACCTTTTCATCTGCTCAGTTGCACAGCGGGATTGGTGGGCAGGATCTTTGCCCAGATCATGCCTAGTGTCTGCGTTAGTGATGTGCGGAGCGGCCTTTTCCCCCGACCCACACCCGTCCGAGCCAGACTTCCGGGTTCCTTTTATAGAAAGGAGTGTGCAAGGCCGGCCCGAACCCGCCCGATCCGCGGGTAAAACCGTGGGTATTGGGCTGTCCCGCACATCACTAGCAGTGATCATGCACACCGGCCTAACTGCTATACAGCAGACCCAGCGGCTGCGGGGGAGGGGGTCCTGGGGAACAGGGGAGCGGGGTCACTGTATGGAATTACTTTCTTCCAGCCCCTTCTGCTTCCTAATTTTCGCAAGCTCAGACAGCTGACGGGAGGGAGGCACTGACACAGAGTCCTGGGCCCTCCAAAGTTTTTTTTCTCACTGTGGGGCCCGGTTCTTGGTAGTTATTTACACCCAGTGGAAACTGGACTTAAGTGAGCATGCTGTAGTTAACTGATGGCGGCCAAGGAAACAAAGATGGCGGCCACCAACCCGCTGCTGCACAACTGCAGATACAAACCAGGAAACAGCAGCGCAACTGCTCCATTCAGACTGTATAGTGCAACTGCCATCTATCTATACAGTATTTCCCAGTACTTGTATTTGTCCCTCAGAGCCCAAATAAAGGCACATGGTGTCACCTGCTCCTTTCACACGTTCAGCCTGAGATGGTGACGCTCAGCTGGGCATACAAGAAACAGAGGCTGTAAAATCTCTCCCTGTGATACTTGTCTAATCCCAGTTTATGTACAAGTCCTCCTCCTGTGAGACGGAAATATCCAATTTCAAAGCCAGGAGACACAGCTGCCCGGGGGACTCTGGGAGTTTTAATGCCGTTTTAAAGGGACCACATTCGCTGCACACGGGTGTTTTGGATGCAGTTTATTCTGCAATTGAAAGCCACAAACAATGGGGGATAAAAGGGACCAACTGCAAACTGTCCTGAGGGTATCAGAGTCATAGTAAGAGTTAGTTCTCATACTGTATAATTAGATTCTTAGGAAATATATGCTATATTAGGCAGAAGGCCATATTATATTGTATTTCATTATGTACATAATGTCTCAACATTCTGCAAATTTTGGAATGGGACCTTCTCCACCCCCGCCTCTTTAAGTTACATTACACCCCTCCCATTTAAGGCAAGGGCAAACTGGAAGTCTCCTGTCTACGTAGCCTTAACTATCAAATATGAGACATCAGAGAGGTCCAAACTGTGGCCCTTTTGGCTGTTGTTAAACTATAACTCTCAGACTCAGAGATGCGGGAAGATATATTAACTTTCCCTTTAATATTATGACATATAGGCTGCTGTTAGGGTTACCCTGTTTTAAAGGGGGTGTCCAGTTTAAAACCTCCTGTTCAGTTTTAACCAGGAAATTTCTGCGTTGTACTTTACATTGTAGCCCTGGTGTTAGAGTTCTGCCCCTGAATATCACTAGCCTACCCCCTAACAGCACAGTTACACCCCCCAACATCACCAGCCACCTCCCACATCATTGTCCCACCCTCTTTTTCCAGCTTTGGATGGTTATGGCAACATTAGCCGCCATCAAAAATTCATACCTCCCAACATTTTGGAAATAGAAGGAGGGACAAATAGATTTGCTGCATGGAGTGCATTTTTGAGCACGTCCATTTTTTGACCACACCTTCTAATTACCATGTCCATTTTACAAAGTTTGGAAATTGTCTGAACACATTTTTTGTGGGTTTTATGTGTTATTACAGGTTTGCTAATAAACATGAATTGCCCTTTAAACTGTGAGTATAAGTTCTCCCAAGAGACCTGCTTATCTTAACTTGTAAAAGTATCTAAGTATCTATCCTGGGCTCCCTGCCAAAAGCCTATTAAGTTAGAAACTTTGTATCTTTTTCTGGCTGTTCAGTGCAGGAGATCAAAGAGAAACTCTGGACATTTCAGTAACAAACCCAGAACTGCGGGTTAAGCTTTCAAAACCCGGACTGTCCTGCGAAAACAGGAGATATAGACAGTTGGGAGATATAGAAATGAGATCCTGCAAATTAGGCTAAATAGTGTCAGCTAGGGATGTCCAACCTCTCATGGCCACACTCTCATCTCTGTAATTGTAAATATTCACCATTTTTTTTAAAGATTATTTATTGTTATTCCCTGCGGGCCCCATAGCCGTGCCTTTTAGCTGCTGTTGATTCAGTGCAGGGATTCGGTCCTAGCTTACATCATCATAATGAAAAGTAAGGTAACTTCCCCTTTAATTTCATGACACAGATGTCTTTTTGTGACCAGTTCAGCAGGAGATGGAGCAGGAGGGCCCCCATATTGTTACATACAGTGCCGATTTTCACCCCCTGCTGATACCAGCCCTGATCTGACACAGTAGTCGGCTGACTCCATTGGCCTCTTGGTGATATGGTGTGTATGTGCTGAATGTGGTGTCTCTCTCACCTCTGTATCTGGTTTCCTAGCACTGAACCTTTTGTTCGGCACTGATTGCCTGAGCCTTTGTTTGCCTGCTGCCATCTCTCTCTCTCTCGCTTCCCTCCCCGGCCGGGCAATTAGGGTGATTTATCGATGCAGATAAAGCCCTCTAAACAACTTGCAATAAGCATTTAAACTTTATATCAGTGATGGATGCTCCCGTCTGGGCAAACACACCACGAGGGCTGTAACCGGACTCCGAGACTGATGGCGACGGTAAAAGGTGCCGCAGGCGCTGAATGAAAGCAGAGGGAGATTCCTGCTCTGGGTGACGATGGAGCCAATAAATCCCTGGTACAAATGTTTTGAGTTGGTGCGTTTTATTGGCTATCATTTGAGATTGCTTACCCCTAGAAGGAGCCATGTAAAAGCCCGTCATTAGCCGGGCGCTGGGAGCAACATAAACTGATTTCTAACAAAGATTTTATGTGCAGATTGCAGGGGTACAGTCCCAATGGATTGGCCCAGCGGGGCTCCTGATACACCAATACACCAAAACAAGTCCGGACTGAGAATTAAAATAGGCACTGGCATTTCAGGTACATAGAGGCCCAATCAGCCCCCACCAGCCCACCAAATACTGACTTTCTATGGCAACTTATAGCAGCCCCTCTGGCATTTGCCAGAACTCGCAGATTGCCAGTCCGGGCCTGCACCAAAATACCAGTATTATAGTGAGACATATAGTAAGAGGAAGGTGAGTATTCATTTAAACAGGCTCTCTTAAAGGTTATATATACACCAGCTCCCAGCATTCTCCAGCATATTTGCTCCAATTATTATTTATTAATACAAAAGAATCAGAGTTTAAAAAAAAATCATTAGGGAATAAACAGTGCTAGTTGGGAGAAATGATGCCGATAGTACAGTGGGATAATAGTCTCTGAGAAGGGAGTGTGACTGTGGGATAGCAGGTATAGTAGGGAGAGATGGTGCCTATAGTAACAGTGGGATAATAGTCTCTGGGAAGGGAGTGTGACTATGGGATAGCAGGTATAGTAGGGAGAGATGGTGCCTATAGTAACAGTGGATAATAGTCTCTGGGAAGGGACTGTGACTGTGGGATAGCAGGTATAGTAGGGAGAGATGGTGTCTATAGTAACAGTGGGATAATAGTCTCTGGGAAGGGAGTGTGACTGTGGGATAGCAGGTATAGTAGGGAGAGATGGTGCCTATAGTAACAGTGGATAATAGTCTCTGAGAAGGGAGTGTGACTGTGGGATAGCAGGTATAGTAGGGAGAGATGGTGCCTATAGTAACAGTGGGATAATAGTCTCTGGGAAGGGAGTGTGACTGTGGGATAGCAGGTATAGTAGGGAGAGATGGTGCCTATAGTAACAGTGGGATAATAGTCTCTGGGAAGGGACTGTGACTGTGGGATAGCAGGTATAGTAGGGAGAGATGGTGTCTATAGTAACAGTGGGATAATAGTCTCTGGGAAGGGAGTGTGACTGTGGGATAGCAGGTATAGTAGGGAGAGATGGTGCCTATAGTAACAGTGGATAATAGTCTCTGAGAAGGGAGTGTGACTGTGGGATAGCAGGTATAGTAGGGAGAGATGGTGCCTATAGTAACAGTGGGATAATAGTCTCTGGGAAGGGAGTGTGACTGTGGGATAGCAGGTATAGTAGGGAGAGATGGTGCCTATAGTAACAGTGGGATAATAGTCTCTGGGAAGGGAGTGTGACTGTGGGATAGCAGGTATAGTAGGGAGAGATGGTGCCTATAGTAACAGTGGGATAATAGTCTCTGGGAAGGGAGTGTGACTGTGGGATAGCAGGTAAAGTAGGGAGAGATGGTGCCTATAGTAACAGTGGGATAATAGTCTCTGGGAAGGGAGTGTGACTGTGGGATAGCAGGTATAGTAGGGAGAGATGGTGCCTATAGTAACAGTGGGGATAATAGTCTCTGGGAAGGGAGTGTGACTGTGGGATAGCAGGTATAGTAGGGAGAGATGGTGCCTATAGTAACAGTGGATAATAGTCTCTGGGAAGGGAGTGTGGCTGTGGGATAGCAGGTATAGTAGGGAGAGATGGTGCCTATAGTAACAGTGGATAATAGTCTCTGGGAAGGGAGTGTGACTGTGGGATAGCAGGTATAGTAGGGAGAGATGGTGCCTATAGTAACAGTGGGATAATAGTCTCTGGGAAGGGAGTGTGACTGTGGGATAGCAGGTATAGTAGGGAGAGATGGTGCCTATAGTAACAGTGGGATAATGGTCTCTGGGAAGGGAGTGTGACTGTGGGATAGCAGGTATAGTAGGGAGAGATGATGCCTATAGTAACAGTGGATAATAGTCTCTGGGAAGGGAGTGTGACTGTGGGATAGCAGGTATAGTAGGGAGAGATGGTGTCTATAGTAACAGTGGATAATAGTCTCTGGGAAGAGAGTGTGACTGTGGGATAGCAGTAATAGTAGGGAGAGATGGTGTCTATAGTAACAGTGGGATAATAGTCTCTGGGAAGGGAGTGTGACTGTGGGATAGCAGTCATAGTAGGGAGAGATGGTGCCAGGGGAGTAACTATAGAGGAATTAGACCCTGCAAATGCAGGGGGGCCAAGTAGGTATAGGGCCCGCATGAGTCCCTAATTCATATATATTTTTGATTAATCTTGTTAAGTCAACCTCTATACATTTTTGGGTCAATAGTATCTCTTATGTTCAAATAAATGATAAAAGTCATGAAGTAGACATATTTTGTAGTGTTGAGGTTGAGCCAGTTTCTGTAGAGGGACAGAGTGTATGTGCCATTGTCTGGTAGTTGGAGTTTAGACACCTGGTTGTTTGTCTCTGTTTATAATTCACTATAGTCCTCTTCACTTGGAGAGCATTATTTTGGAGATGAGAGGGTTTAGATCGGCTTCATACATAAATAAGATGGAGAGAAAGTCCAGCTCTTCGTGTGGTGATTTAATCTGCTTCTCCTTGGACTTAAAACGAGTTAATCCTCCTTTAATTGCGGCGTAGGGAGACGGAGGATTCGCAGGATTTTTCATCAGGTGCGTGGAACTTTCCATGTCCTTATAAGATAATTAGCTCTCCGCATGGCGGCCCTTGCATTCATCAGTGCCAAATTATTGGAGATTTCTGCACATCATTAATAACCCCTGAATATACAGCAGTGTCAGCTTATTATGGCGCCCGCAGAAGTGGGGCTGACAACTGCATTCTGCTCATAAAGATACTTGCTACAAAACCCCCCGCTCTGCTTCCAAATAAAAAGGGTTCCCTTCCGTTTATTTCATGCACCTCTATTGACCAATATTGAGCACTTTTCTCTTTAAAGGGATACTGTCATGGAAAAAAAAATGTTTTTTTCAAAATGAATCGGTGAATAGTGCTGTTCCAGTAGAATTCTGCACTGAAATCCATTTCTCAAAAGAGCAAACAGATTTTTTTTATATTCAATTTTGAAATCTGACATGGGGCTAGACATATTGTCAATTTCCCAGCTGCCCCAAGTCATGTGACTTGTGCTGCCTGGTAGATCTAAGAACAACACTCAATAGTAAAAACCCATGTCCCACTGAGACACATTCAGTTACATTGAGAGGGAAAAACAGCAGCCTGCCAGAAAGCATTTCTCTCCTAAAGTGCAGGCACAAGTCACATGACCAGGGGCAGCTGGGAAATTGACAAAATGTCTAGCCCCATGTCAGATTTCAAAATTGAATATAAAAAAATCTGTTTGCTCTTTTGAGAATTGGATTTCAGTGCAGAATTCTGCTGGAGCAGCACTATTAACTGATTCATTTTGAAATTTTCCCCATGACAATATTCTTTTAAACAAAAACGTCACATCCTAGAAATCTGAGACAACCTTTTTTTTTAAGGTGTGAGTATCCCTTTAAACGAGCTTTATTATCTTACATTTTTTGATGTGCCTCAGCCAAGTGTTTTTCTGTCTCTCTCCCACGCTCACAATCAGCCACAGGCATCTATGGTGCAGTAAACAGAAATGACCCTTCAGATAAAGAATAATTGGCCCCCGACTCCTGTCTTGTGAGACATTTGCTCTCACCCTTCCCTGGATCTCTTGCCCTAAATCCACTCCGTCTTTTATTTATTTTTGCCAGAAAGGGATGGGACCCTTGGTTGTAGAAAGAAAAACACGAGCAATTGACCAAAACCAAGTGTCAGTTTTAGTAAAGCACAGCTCTTAAAGGGCAATGAAATGTAAAATCACTTTGGGGGGGCTTATTTGTACCCTCCAGTGACTCTGGCTAGTGATTGGCGAATTTGTCCCGTTTTGACGCCCGCGAATTGACGGTGGCATCAAAATTTGCGTTTTGCGAATCTTTCACCATTTTGTGAATTTCGCGGGAAATTCTCAAAACTCGATTTGTGATGCTGGCGTCAATACGTGGGCATCAAAATCACCACAGGTGACAATTCCGACGCCGGCGACAATTTGATTCGCGCATACTTTGTTTAATTTCATTCAAGTGAATGGGCTTGCTTCAAATTGTCGCCGGTGAATTTTCACAATAATTTCGCAAATTTATTCACCAGTAGCAATGTAAATTCGCCGTGAATTTGCGTCTGCCGAATAAATTCGCCCATCAATAACTGGCTAATCTTCTGTCCAAGGTTAGCAATCCTCCCTCTTATCCCTCTTATCCACCCCTCTGCCAAACCCAATTGCTTACATCATCACTACATACCTCCCAACTGTCCCGTTTTCTGAGGCACAGTCCCGATTTTGACATCTCAATCTGCAGTCCCGGGTTTCTTACTTAAATGTCATGACTTTCTCTTTGATCTCCTGCACTGGCCTGAAAAAGATACAAAGTTTCTGAAACTTAATTAAAATAAGAGACCTTTTTGGAAGAGAGCCCCAGAATACTCAGCAGCTGCACTTGGATACTTTTATAACAATTTAAGATAAGCAAATATACAATTGTAACTGTTTAAGATAAGCAGGTCTCTGTCTCTGTTATAACACATAAAACAATACACAGGCGTAAGCAGACCCTGCGGCTGCAGGGGGGCCAGGACGTATAGGGGCCCCATGAGGCCCTAAATCATATACAATTTTAATAAATATTGGTAAAACAGGTCAACCTCTAGACATTTTGGGGCCTGAAAAATTATTTGTTCTAGGGCCCTGTAATATCTAGTTAAAGGGCATGTAAAGTCTAAAATAGAATAAGGCTAGAAATGCTGAATTTTCTATACTAAATATAAACATGAACTTACTGCACCACAAGCCTAATCAAACAAATAATTTATGCTTTCAAAGTTGGCTACAGGGGGTCACCATCTTGTAACTTTGTTAAACATCTTTGCAAGACTAAGACTCTGCACATGCTCAGTGTGGTCTGGGCTGCTTAGGGATCGTCATAAACAAAGCTGCTTGAGTTCTGCATGGCTGGGAAGTAAGGCGGCGGCTCCCCCTGCTGTTCATAAGTATGATTGTTTCCCTGCTCAGCAGTTAGGGACTGTCTGACAATTCCTATCCACAGCAGTAAATGAAGGGAGAGTTTCACTGCATACAGTCAGGTTTCTTATAAAAACGGTACACATTTTTTAATCAAAGTATATTGGAGATAGGTTTCTTTTTCAAGTAAAAATGGGATTTTTTTTTTTTGCCTTTACATGCCCTTTAAACCACTGACATTGCACTAAAACTGCCAGACATGCAGTCAAACTTTCATAACCTGCCACATTTTGTAAAATGGACATGGTAATTAGGGGGTGTGGCCATAAAATGGAATGTGGTCAAAAATGTTCATAGTGCTGCCAGCGACACAACTTTTTGTTCCTCTTTCTAGTTTTTTGAATGTTGGGAGGTGTCACCATGCTCCCCCCCCTTATGTATAGGGAAAGAAATGTTGTTTTCAGGTGGTAAACCCCTAGTACAGAGATTTCAGCACTGTGTTCTTTCCCAGCTAGAATCAATACAAGGGGATACATGGAAGCCTGGAACAATATGGCGGCACACACTGCACAGAAGGACCTAAGGCCATTGTATGTTTTTAAAGAAGGGGTGAGTCGACCCAGGGTGGGAGTATAGTGATTAGAGTCAAATGGGGATGTCTAACAAATTGACAACCCCAGTAATTTTACTTTTCATTGCCCTTTAAGGCCTCGATTATATTAACATCATTAAACTCCCACAAAACTACAAATAAAGGCGGTTAAAGTTAACCTTTAGTGTGTTATAGAATGGACAATTCTAAGCAACTTTTCAACTGACCTTCATTTTTGTTTTTATTATTATTTTTGAATTATTTGCCTTCTTCATCTTACTCTTTCCAGTTTTAAAAATGGGGGTCACTGACCCCATCTAAAAAAACAAATTCTCTGTAAGGCTACACATATTATTGTTATTGCTACTTTTTTATTACTCATCTTTCTATTCAGGTCCTCTCCTATTCATATTCCAGTCTCTTATTCAAATCAATGCATGGTTGCTAGGGGAATTTGCACACTAGCAACAAGATTGCTGAAATTGCAAACACGAGAGCTGCTGAATAAAAAGCTAAATCCACAAATAATAGACAATGAAAAGCAATTGCAAATTGTCTCAGAATATTACTCTCTACATCATACTAAAAGTTAATTCAAAGGAGAACTAAACCCTACAAATGAATATGGCTAAAAATTTCATATTTTCTATACTGAACTTATTGCACCAGCCTAAAGTTTCAGCTTGTCAATAGCAGCAATGATCCAGGACTTCAAACTTGTCACAGGGGGTCACCATCTTGGAAAGTGTCTGTGACACTCACATGCTCAGTGGGCTCTGAGCAGCTGTTGAGAAGCTAAGCTTAGGGCTCGTCACTAATTATCCAGCAGAAAATGAGGTTGGTCTGTAATATAAGCTGATGCTACAGGTTTGCTGATTATTAAATTCTGATGCTAGTTGCACTGGTTTCTGTGCTGCCATGTAGTAATTATCTGTATTAATTACTAATCAGACTTATATTGTGACATTTCTATTCTATGTGTACTGTATATTGTGAGTGGGTCCCTAAGCTCAGTAAGTGACAGCAGCACAGAGCATGTGCAGTGAATCAGCAGAAAAGAAGATGGGGAGCTACTGGGGCATCTTATTAGTTGTTTTAGAAAGCTAGGGGTGCAGGGCCAAGAATACTGGGCTGTATGAGAGCCCTAAGCAATAGCTGGAGACAGGCATGAGTACAAGGAAATAAACCCATATAAAAAGTGACTTCAGTATGCAGTTTCCCCAAACTATGACTCTATTTGCACATCCTTTTCATGAATTAGTATACACGTTGTATTTAGATGACTCTGTTTCAAGGAAGTCAACATCCCACCTAGCGGCTCCTAATATTTTAGTGTAGTTTATATACGAGCATGACCAATATCTCTGGCTTCCAGGAAACGAAATCTCCTTGGCTTCTATATGAGACTCCTTTTGTTTAGACTGCATGTGTGTGTTTACTGCAGCCTCTGAGTAATCCGTTTCAGCCTGCAAAGTGATACAGTATTGTATGTACAGTATATGTGCGTGTGTTTCAAAGGGGACTCAGTGTTCATTAACACACATTAACACACCTCCCAACTGTCCCTATTTTGGTGGGACAGTCCCGATTTTGACACTCAACCTGCAGTCCCGGATTGTTACTGATATGTCCTGACTTTCTCTTTGATCTCCTGCACTGAACCCCCAGAAAAAGATACAAAGTTTCTAACGTAATTGGCTTTTTGCCCAGAATATGTGGTACTTAGATACTTTTGTAACAATTTAAGATAAGCAAAGAAACAATTGTAACCATTTAAGATAAACAAGTCTCTTGTGGAAACTGTGACTTGCAGCTTAAAGGGCAATTCACCTTTATTGGCAAAACTGTAATAACACATAAAAACCACAGAAATGTGTTCAAACTTTTATAACCTGACACATTTTGTAAAATGAATATGGTAATTAGGGGGTGTGGCCACAAATGTGGGCATGGCAAATCATTTTGTCCCTCTTTCTATTTCCAAAATATTGGGAGGTATGCAATAATAGTAAGGCACAGTGGTGTCAGGTTAAGGGTTGTAAGGGTGAAAAAATGTGTGAAATAAGGTAAGATGGGACCTTGTATCCAGAAACCTGGGGTTTTCTGGATAATGGATCTTTATGTAATTGTGATCTTCATATCTTAAGTCTACTAGAAAATCATGTAAACATTAAATAAACTCAATAGGGTTAATTATAATAAGGATTAATTATATCTTAGTTGGGATAAAGTACAAGGTACTGTTTTATTATTACTGAGAAAAAGGAAATAATTTTTAAAAATTTGGATTATTTGGATAAAATGGAGTCTTTGGGAGTCGGCCTTTCCGTAATTCGGAGCTGGATAAAAGGATCCCCTACCTGTATTAGTAATTCCTTATACCAGCCTGGGTCAAGTAGTATTACGATATTGCATTGATATTAAAGGGGAAGTAAACCCTGTCATAACACTATCCTACAGCGTTTTCTATAGATGTTCTGGAAAACAGTAATTATAGATGCAAGAACATTCACCAATGAGAATTCTACTGATCAGACACTTCATTATAAGAAGTGACCAATGAGAATGCTAATTCCCAGCACCATGTCAGGCATCTTGCTGTTATCTTACATATAGAGATAATGATGTCATTTATTTCTTCATTATATGACACTGGAATCAAACATGGGGATAAAGGACAGACTTGTTCAGTGCTGGGAAACTCTGCTTTAAGCTTCCAACTCCAGTTGCAGGAACAAAGAACATGGAGCCAGATTGATACAGATCAGCTGGGATTCACGTTGGAGGATTTTTTTGCATTTTAAAGCAATCGCTGGACTACAACTTCCAGCATGCTTCTGTTGCATTATTCTGGGATTTGTAGTCCAGCAAGAACTGAGTAAAGTTTGGTTGAGCTGTGCAATGCAGCAAGGTTTACTACCCCTTTGCTGAGTAGAATTCCCATAGGCGAATTGGTTTCCATGTGCAATTACATTTTTCTCAACTTTTTTAGAGAACAAGGGGGCACAGTGGGACACCTTTATGGTTGGGTTTAGTGTCCCTTTAATTTTCCTTGTAGAAGTGGGTGTTGTATAAAAGTAAATCCCTACAGGCCTACGTTTCCCTTTAATTAATCAGAGCTTGGGACCAAGCTTTTCTCCAACCTGTGACTTCCCTGCCTTCCCTTCCCTTGTCGCCAAAAGAAGGCAAAGAATCAAATTTATTACGCTCTTCTTATGCTAAACAGATGTATAAACCCAAATGTAAACTTCCTTTTTATTCTGTTCTCCGGGGCCGCTCCCCCCCGGCGCTCCATTAAGGCACAATTTTCACGGGGAATGAAGTCTAGTCTGTATTCAGATTCACTGTGGAAACAGGCAGAACAAGTGACATATTCAGGCTGCGCTGAGTAGATTTCCTCTACATTAGTCACCCCTTCAAAGCCGACTCGTGCCATTTCACAAAAGACCCTGTTGTTGTACATTATACAGGCGTTCCGTTCCTTTCTTCTAGATCTGCTCCAGGTCAATCAATGAGGCCTCCTGGCAGTCAGAGGTCAGGTCTTTGTCCATCCTTTTCACACCAATCTGCTGTGTCCTGGCAACATCCACTGTTCTTTCATATGGACTTTGCTGCTGGTGGGACCCAAGCAAATCAGGTGATTTATATACAATAGGATTAGCCAATAGCTGAAGGACCGCAAGTTGGTCATTGATATTCAAAGGTTGAGAGCTGAAGGTTGTTGAACTGTATAGGTTTTTATAAGGGCCACAGAGAAAATAAAGAGAGGCTTATGGGAATCATCCTATAGAGACTGAGCCCTCCAGGAGACCTTCTGATACTCTAGTAGGCCAGTTCAACCCTGCATGTGGTCTAAAACTGAGTATGTTGAGCAAGAAGTTGCATGGTGGGAACCATGGCTTTGTTTTTAAACCTATGGACTTGCAAAACCTTTTGCAGAGCAATTCGACATGACTACGTTGCAGAGCACAAATGACAATGACCCAGGAGTCATCAGTACTGATGTTTCATGGCCTCAGCTTCTGCTGCCTACAGCTCTGCTTAACTAAACTCCTTGTGTGAGTCTAGCCTAAGGAAATGCTGGGCCACCAACCCTGTTTGACTTTTTTTGGGCTCTGTACAAGTAGGGGTCATATGACACGAGGAAGAGCATTTAATATCAGAGCCCTAGTAGCCAATGACTAGCTGTGTGGCAAGTCTAGGAGGGGCAGCAAGGTCATGGGTCTATAGAACCCAGTGTTGTTATCAGTTACTCCATAAAGTAGAGGTTCCAGAACTTTAGAACTCTCGTAAGACTTGGAGCTGTGGCAGGGTGGTAAGAATCCTTATTTGCTCTCCTAGCTACACCTAGAAGGCAGTCTGAAGGTCAATTATAGTGAGGTTTGGCATGAAACCCTATTTGCTACCCTTGATAACCCTTGGAACTATGGCTGAATGACTGATTTACCAATGTCCCACATCTGTAACCTTGTTATCAGCTAAGAGGGGCCTTCACCAAAGGTTCAGTCTTCAAGAGGGCCTTGAATTGAAAGAGTCCAACCAGTCCATTGACACAGAGGCACCCCAGGTGAACCACCACAAAAGTGATATAAATGACTCTTCATCTGTCTCTAACCCTTTGGCATTCCTAGGGTACCAGATTTTAGCTTAGCAGCAGCTGTTCACAAGTTATGCCTTATTAAAAAAAAAAAGTCTTGAATTTGGGGTGCTAATCCTCCTTTAAACATGTTTAATATTGGAGGAAAATAATTGTTTCACAGAGTTAGAATTTAAAATAAAACAGCGACAGGTGGCACAATACCCAGAGTTCTGGGCAGCAACTGGTATCAGAACCGGACCTTTCATCTCCCCAGATATTCGCCTATTCCCGGCTCATAGATGTGCAAGATCCTTTGACAGGAACCATCAAAAGATTGACATCTTTCAGCCCTAAATCTCCGAACCCATGGCTACCGATGCAAAGTGGAGAATGAGTGAAAGACGTATCAAGCCTGGCTTTGAAGCCCGCTAAAAGACATTGAGGCAGGGGGAAAGCAGGGAGAGCTGGTTAAAGAGGAATTTATTAAATGTTCCTCCTGCTTCGTGGCACTTTGTAGCATGCGGCTTTCAGCAAATAGCTTGGCTCAATTAAACACACACAAAAAAAAAGGGTTTACAAAGGGAGAGCGGAATTCGAATAAATGCTTCCAACTGTTCTCCATCCTGCAGGAGTCCAAGATCGAGGTCGGAGGCAGAATAGAATGTTGTCGTGCTTTGGTTTTTGCCATTACAGTGGCCAGGATATTGTTGGATATTGTTGGGAGTCATGCGGCAGACAAGGCATGAGATGTTGTTTTGTTTTGCTTGCCATGTTGTAGAGCGCTCTGAAGGTTTATTTTTATGTTCAGCAGCTAAATGTGGGCGTGTTTTGAAAGAGGAGGCCAAATCTAGACATTCGAATATCTGGCCCTTGCTGACAGTTAGAATACTTGATGGGGGGGCTCATGTTAGACCTTCGGGTTTTATCAGTTCACCCAATTTTGTATTAAAGTGAGCCGCATTCATATAGTGATCAAGGTGGCAGTTGTTTGGTCCCAAAAACAGAACTGCAGGTTGGTTAACCCTGTTCTTGGTGTGTCTTCAGCTGTTTGGCCTCTACATCGCGCTTGTGCATGCGTGCTAAGGGGAGAGACACACACTCAGATTCGGGGAGATTAGTCGCCAAATCTCCTCTTCTTCAGGTGACTAATCTCCCTGAATTGCCTTCCCCCTGCCTTCCCACCGGCTAGAATTTAAATTGCAGACGGGATGGCACATGGAGCGGTTCGTTTTCCTCACTAAGGAAATTGTAATTTGGATCTTCAAACCATAAATCTACTAGAAAATCATATAAAAATTAAATAAACCCAAAAGACTGGTTTTGCCTCCAATAAGGATTAATTATATATTAGTTGGGATCAAGTACAAGCGACTGTTTTATTATTACTGAGAAAAAGGAAATCATTTTTAAAAATGAGGATTATTTGGATAAAATGGAGTCTATGGGAGACGGGCTTTCCATAATTCGGATCTTTCTGTATAACGTTTTTCCGGAGCAACGGATCAGTTTAAAGAATTGCCACAGGATCTGCGGCCACCCCCATAATTACAGTCTGTGTTTATTGAGGGGTGGTTGGAGGGAGGCAGGAAAAGGACCCCCCTTAATGTTGCCCTATCTGCCTAGCACCTCTTAGTGTTCTTGCACTTGATTCCTCAGTTGTTATAATAATCCCTTAATTTAAATTCCCCACCCTCCCATAGAGGTTGCCGGCACAGGAGATTTTCAGGGGATGCACTTGGTATCGCAAAAGAACGGCATAAAAAAAGACAGATTTTTGGTGTTTGAGGAGATTCCAAGAAACAGCCAGAGGAATACATTTAGTTGGCAGAAGTCCCCAAAGTGCTCGGCGTGGCACATCCGTAGCGCTGATTCACCTTGATGGAGGACACACAGCTCATTAGCCAGTGACAGGTTACAACTTCATTTTACTCTTAACAACTTCGCTTGCGGTTTTTTTGTCGTCGCTGCTCCTCTCGTGACCCGGCTCTGTCTCTTGTAGGTCTTTGCTGCCTTCATTGTCGGCTGCAGCCACAGCCCCTCGGTGGGGAGCAGAGAGCCGCATTAAGATTAGTTTGGAAGGGGCAAGAGCAGAGCAAAATGACAGCGTTCCCAGGCCTCCTGTTAGCAAAAGAACACAATTTACTTGCCAGGCAGATTTTGGACTTTAACATTTACATCTCAATATCTAAGTAGGCACCCCCAGAAGCCAGCCGACAGCTCCGAGCCCAAATAATCACATTGTCACTTGGCAACCGCTTCCATTACAAAAATAAATAGAAATATGCAAGCAAAATTGTGTTTCTATGGGAAGAGTAGACTTGTAGTTGCTTCCCTTATTACTGAAATGATTCTACTTGACATAATTAGAGGGTTGTGGGCCTCTGGTATTAGAAGCTGATACGTTTTAAGTGCCGCAATAGCTGGGCAGGCTCTATATTTCTCGCCCAGAATGCTCTATGACACAGAGCAAATTTCGAAAATAACAGGGACTGTGTTCACTGAAGCTGGAAAAGCCAGTATTGGGATTGATGAGTCATGACCTGTAGAAAAGGGACGGGGCTGTGAGTGAGGTCTTTGTCCAGAATATAGGAACCAGGAGCGAAGGAGAAAAGCACAAAAACATAACTTTTTGACAAGTAAATATAATTTCAAGCAACTACATATGCAGACTTTTCATGATTTTTAATGGTTTCTGACAGTTCCCTAAGCCTAGCCCCCTGCTCTCATGCTGATCTGTCTGACTACTTTGCTGAGCTGTCTGACTACTGTTACTTTGTATTAACAGCCATCTGTCCTCAGCCTGCATCCTCCAAACCTCACAATTCCCTGCACACGTGATTTCAATAAGGAACAGAACATCCCAGTGCAATGCATTGTGGGTTATGTAGTTCCTGCATGTTGTCTGTAAGCTGTGGAGAAGTTGTTACAATTTGTAACATCAGTGTTTAGTCCCTCCTTCCCTGAAAGGATTTCAAATGATGCAGAAAGAGAAGAACTGTTACACAGCTGGATTTCAGCACAGAAAATGGCATTTATTCATACTTTTTGAAGAAACAGGTAACTGTGATGGGTATATTAGGGGTTTCTGTGTTATGTGGCCTCTTTATCAAATTTTGATTTGGAAGCCGGAGTTCCCCTTTTACATATGTGAATGCTCTGTACTGTTCCTGGATTTATTTGTCGATGGGTAGGCAATATGCAACAGTAGCTTTACTATAAATATACAGACTGTTAGTGCTGCCAGTGGACCAGCCTATTCTGGTTTCTTTTTGTGAAATATGTGCCTTGTTTTGTTGGAAGACCCTGCTGTGAATCAAACACTGGCAACTACCTTCTTGAAGTTACACTGGATGTCACTGCTGGGATTTGACCTGTAGTTCCCCTTTAAACCAAACCCAGAGCAGTGAAAAGGTTTGGGTGGCATGGGCAGACACAGCAAATTTCCATGACATGGGAAATATGGAGAAGAGCTCTCCATTGTAAGTAGCCAGAGTCACGGAGCTAGGACTACCCGGGATGCTGTGTGTCTTGTTTAAATGGCATTCCTGTGACATTTCGGAATCTGAATAATGATAAAATGGCAGAAAAGGTCAGAATTCAGCATTCGTGAGGCTCTTAGATTGTTTTGCAACAAGGCAATTAGGTTTTGCTTCTCCCCCTCCCCGAATAGAAGGGGAATCCCAGAAGGCATGGGGGGGGGGGGAAGGGACTGATATTAAAATGTTGAAGTTTTAAAGGGTAAACAAACCTTCCTTAGTAGATTAGTTCTACCCATATACTTCTTGACTTCTACTCCCAGTATTTTCTAACATAGTGTCACAGCACATGGTGCATATTCCTCAATCCTAAATGGGATCAAGATAGAGTGCTACCACTTATTTGTGGCTTTTCCTCTGTAGTGAATCTTTTACTCTGGAGCCACTAGGGTTGCCACTTGTCCAGTTTTGACCAGGACAGCCTGGTCAAAACTGCCTCCCCGGTTTTCCAAATTCAGACTGCAGATGATTGACACGTCGATTTCCCGATCGCCAAGTCATAGCCCCACCCCTGATGTCACGGCTTTCCCCGCTGCTAGGCGCATCCTATTTTTAATTGTTAGGCAGGGACGATCACTAGCTGGGACTGGCGTATTGGTGGAAGGGTGGAAGGGATGGAGAGGGGTACTACGGCTCGCCGATATCCACTCAATGGCACTTTGCCGACCGGCTATTCATGTCCAAATACTGGACTAACCTCAAAGGAAGGGTGGTGTGGGAGGGAACGAGGTGTGCTCTCGATATCGGAAGTCCGCTTCCGCCTCACATTACCTCGCTACCTCTTCTTTGATACGAGGGGCGATGGTGATGTGAATGTACATTTACAATTAACTTTAGGCCTCTCAGGTGGAAGGTGCTGGTGACGGCATTTGGGCTTTACGGTGTTCGCATTGGGCTTGCTGTTTATGTGCCCACACAACTCCAAACGCCACCCATCCCTCACATGTACTGAGGCACGCCAGCATTACAGCAGTTGGGATTGATGCTGGGTAACAGTTGTTACTGTAGTGCAAAACCCACACCATAGTCTCAATCTTATGTATCGTTTACTAGCTGATGACCTTGTGTCTAAACAGCTACCCTACCTAACCTTGTTTTTAAGATATATTTTTCTTGCGTTAATTTTGGATTATTTAATAAAAGTTAAGTTTTACTTTATTTAGTTGGGATCTCGGATAAGATAATGGGATGGTGCAATGACATGGGACACACTTTTCTTCTCCTGCTTTAATTACATATATCATGTGACCCTGCACACCATTAATTTGCTATATTTTTATCAATGGATGGTGCTACCTACTACCTTCTTGATGTAACTTTCCCCGCTGCTGCATCTCTGTCCTGCCCCCATTGCATCCCACCCCCTGCACTTAAACTGGGCCAAAAGGGGGCAACTAGTGATGTGCGGGTCGGGTTTTTCACGAACCGCACCCGCCCGATATCTGTCCTCCCACCAACCGCACCTGCCCGAGCCCAACTTCCGGGTTCCTTTTATAAACCCCGAGTCCGCTGACGATGTCATTAAAGGGCCGGGGCGAGCAGGCACGCCACTATAAACCCGGAAGTCGGAAGCTGGCAGTGTAAGGTGGTGGGCGGGGAGAGCAGGAAGAAGAGCTCGACCCGGAGCAGCCCGCCACACTCAAATGGGGGTCCCGCGGGTATCAGACCGGCCCGCACATCACTAGTGGCAACCCTAGTTCCCACACAACCTGGTGTCGTGATGCTAAACCGTTTGGGGAGCTTTGCTGGGAGCGTATTCTTGTTACACACGGTATAAAAACACCTTTCCCAACATAGTAAGCGGTGCTTGTTTGTCCCTTTCTGTTCTCTGGTTCTGACTCTGGAAACAATATAGACAAAACCAGCTCATGTCCAAATGTATCTATTCAGTGACTTCTACAACATTGTTCAAGGAGTCAGAACCAGCAGTGCAGAGACGATAAACATAAAGGCACATTGCGTATTCTTTCATTAAACATTCAACAGTTTTTGGGTAAAATTCCCCTTTAATGGCAGGGAAAATAAAGAAAGAAAGCCAGTATATTCTGCATACAGTATATTTTAGTTGGCAGAGAATTCTGGGAGTTGTAGTCTGGGCCCAGGCTAAAATACACATAAATGACCAAGATTTTGCCTTAATTGGAAGTTGAATGGACTGTCAGACGTGACAAACGCCATAGCCCCAGCATTGCATGCCTGTGTGATTAGGGAACTTCTAGCATGTTGTTTTCCTTTATTTCAATATAAATCTCATGTTCTGATGGGGGGGTGGGGGCGACCCAGTTGTTTACATGGTGATCCATTAATGCAATTAAGCAGCTATAAGACTGCATTTATCAGGGAGGGATATGGCCGCCTTGGGCCCATGCACAGGGGGATTTAGGAACTCGGAAATCCAAGGAATTTGTTTTGTTTTAAACGTACAATTCTGTCCCAAAATATTAACCCTTTCAGTGATGTAGATTGTAGGGGGAGAAAAAAGACTTGAGTTCTCGAAAAGGCAAATTAAAGCCTAACAATGGCTTAATAGGATGTGTTTTATATACTGACTTCACAGGCAGAACCCCGAGGTTCAGCCGTCCTATAACAGTAATGATTTAAGCTTTTAAACTTGTGCACAGTATTTGCCCATCTTGGATCATGTTAGGCCATCTTTTGTGTGTCAGTGGCACTGCACATGCTCAGTGCGCTCTGGGCTGCTGCTGCTCAGCTTAGTAGTGTTGGGAAATCTTCAATCCTTAAAAAACCTGCTCATATAAGTATTTATATTATGGTAAATAAGAGCCAGAGTTCAAGCCCCGAGCTCTCTTACCTGCACATCCTTGTTTAAATATTCTGTCCCCGGCACTTCCATTCCCAGCTGGATTCTGTACAGCTTCGCGTTGAATTGAGGGAAAAAAAAGTTCCCTATTAATAGGTTTCCCTTCTAATCCCCGCTAAACCCCATATTGATGAATGATGAGAGTGTTTTTTCGCTTGACTCCTGCCCTTCCCTTCTTAAGTCCCACATTTCACATTCAAACCCCCCCTACTCCCCAATTAAGTGCATGAGATAAATCAACCCTAATATGGAGGCTAGAAGGGCTTCTTAGAACTGAGACTATGGGGGCTGTATTTACAGGAAAGGAAATGTGTCTTGTCATGGAGTCTAAAATAGAACTGCACACCAGTCACCATTCTATAGAAGTAAATCTAGTCCAGATCTCTCAGAGTGACCTTAACTGATGTAGCTGTTGTTGTAAGATCCTTCATGATATACTTGGCCTTAACTCTATGTGAAAATATTTTGTCTGATCTTAGTCCTTAGTAGCTGAAATAAGAAAGCTAGGCAAAGGCAGACTGAGTGCCCTGCAAGTAACCTACACTGTGTCCCCTGCAAAAAACTAACATTGAGTCCCCCGCAAATAACTCGGTGTCCCCTGCAGGTAACTAACACAGTGTCCCCTCCAAATTACTAACTCTGTGTCCCTTGCAAATAACTAATACTGAGTCTCTTGCAAATAACTAGCATGGTGTCCCCTGCAAATAACTACCACTGTGTCCTCTCACTGTGCCCCTGCAAGCAGCTACCACTGTGTCCCCTGCAAATAACTGTGTCCCCTGCAAATAACTCTGTGTCTCCTGCAAATAACTAAAAACGTGTCCCTTGCAAGTAACTAAAACAGTGTCCCCTGCAAATAATAAACACGGTGTCCCCTGCAAATACCTACCACTGTGTCCTCTCCAAATAACTAACACTGTGCCCTGCAAGCAACTACCACTGTGCCCCCTGCAAATAACTAATACTGTGTCCCCTGCAAATAACTAACATTGTGTCCCCTGTAAATAACTCTTTGTCCCCTGCAAGTAACTAACACTGTGTCCCCTGCAAGTAGGGTTGCCACTTTTCATGGAAAAAAATACTGGCCTTCCTATATTCTTGCCGTTTTTTTTCCTATTAATTACATTGGCAAAAGCATAATTTTTATCAGCCAGGCCAGTAAAATACCAGCCAGGTGGCAACCCTACCTGCAAGTAACTAACACTGTGTCCCCTGCAAGTAATTAACACAGTGTCCCCTGTAATTAACTGTGTCCCCTGCAAATAACTCTGTGTCCCCTGCAAATAACGAACACGGTGTCCTCTCCAAATAACTGACACTGTGCCCCTGCAAGCAACTACCATTGTGCCCCCTGCAAAAAACTAACACTGTGTCCCCTGCAAGCAACCACCACTATGTCCCTTGCAAATAACTAAAATTGTGTCCCCTGCAAATAACTCTGTGTCCCCTGCAAATAACTCTTTGTCCCCTGCAAATAACTAATACTGTGTCCCCTGCAAATCACTAAAATTGTGTCCCCTGCAAATAACTCTGTGTCCCCTGCAAATAACTCTTTGTCCCCTGCAAATAACTAATACTGTGTCCCCTGCAAATCACTAAAATTGTGTCCCCTGCAAATAACTCTGTCTCCAGAAAGTAACTACCTCTGCAAATATCTAACACTGTATCCCCGTGTCCTCTGCAAATACGAACAGATAAACCTGCAAGTTACTAACATTATGCCCCTTGCACATAACTCTGTGTTTCCTGCAAAAAACTAATACTGGTGGGTCCCCTGGTAATAACTACCACTATGTCCCCTGCAAATAGCTCTCTGTTTTCTGCAGAAAACGAACACTGGTGTCCCCTGCAAATAACTAACACTGTATCCCCTGCAAATAACTAACACCAAGTCCCCTGTGAATAACTAAAGGGGGGTAAAAGGGAGATTTTTACAGGTTAACTCTTTTGTTGCTGGAAGTAACATACTCCATCTGTATGCTATCAGTTATATTGTCTTGTATGACCTTACTTCCACGTGAGCCACTAACCGCTGCTTGCCCATATGTTGGAGTTGCCATATTGTTATATTGCTTTAAATTCGACAGTATTTTTTTCCCTTTTGCTGCAGTTGAAATGCAAATACCAGCATCAAAGGACTGAACTGAAACAGCAGTTAAAGGACTATGTGTTGGGCATCATGGATTTAAAGGGCAGATATCCCCATCTTGCCCTTCTGTGATCATTTTGCCCTGCAATAGTTTCTCCTGCAATCCAGTATTGGATTGCTGGCTTTGTCGCCACTAAGAGAACATGCATCCTTTGAGGATGATCATGCTTGATACATTGATGTGCTCCCGATGTTCCCATGCGCTTCTAATGAGTCATTTTTTTTTTATTTAAAGGGGATCTTTCCCCTCTGTCATCGCACAAAATGCAGTATATTGAGTTGTGAGTATTGACCGGTTACCAGGGGAACCTCTTAATGAATCTCTGGAGTTTCCCCTCATGCCTTGTCGGAGATCCAGAATCCGAGCAGGAGTTGATCAGAAACAGAGTTACCATGGCAACCCATCACTAATACCCTGGCGCTTCCCACGTACAGACGAGGGAAGGTTCCTGTTATACGGCTTTTTTGTTATTGCTGGGGGATACAAATGGGGGATTATCTTTTTAACCCTTCCTTTATTGTTTTTTTTTTTTTGTATTTGCAATGGGGAAGTGGCCTTAACCCCTCCCTAAAACGATGTACAGAAAAGTTGTGTAATGCCCTCCTAGTATCCATGGCTTTTCTATATGTTATGTTGCACAATAATAATTGGAAAATTTAGAACCGACCATAAAAGAAAAGTCAATCATAATATTGTGTTTAAGTTACTCTTATGATTTAAATCAGTGATGTCCAACTTCTGTGGTACGAGGGCTGTTGTTCTGGTCTCCTTGGTGAAGGGCCGATAATGGAAGTCAGTGTTGGGTCTTCTTTTTTAAACCACACACAGGGAAGGGAAGAGTAGGGAAGGTAGAGTATGTTACACAAAAGAAACATATAGTGGACAGAGTAAAGCACACATAGGGAGCATATGGCAGGCAGAGTATGGCACACATAGGGAACATAGGGAAGGCAGAGTATGGCACACAGGGAACATTTGTCAGGCAAAGTATGGCAAACACAAGGAGCATAGGGAAGGCAGAGTATGGCACACACATTGAGCATAGGGCAGACAGAGTATGGCACACACAGGGAGCATAGGGCAGGCAGAGTATGGCACACACAGGGAGCATAGGGAAGGCAGAGTATGGCACACACAGGGAGCATAGGGAAGGCAGAGTATGGCATACACATGGAGCATTGGGCAGGCAGAGTATGACACACACAAGGAGCATAGGGAAGGCAGAGTATGACACACACAGGGAGCATAGGGCAGGCAGAGTATGACACACACAGGGAGCATAGGGAAGGCAGAGTATGACACACACAGGGAGCATAGGGAAGGCAGAGTATGACACACACAGGGAGCATAGGGAAGGCAGAGTATGGCACACACAGGGAGCATAGGGAAGGCAGAGTATGACACACACACAGGGAGCATAGGGCAGGCAGAGTATGGCACACATGGAGCATAGGGCAGGCAGAGTATGGCAAACACAAGGAGCATAGGGAAGGCAGAGTATGACACACACACAGGGAGCATTGGGCAGGCAGAGTATGGCACACATGGAGCATAGGGCAGGCAGAGTATGGCACATGGAGGTTTTGCTCCTGTGTTTTAGCCCCCAGCAGACTGCGCTGTGTCTCTGCATGTTTTACTTTTATTATCAAATTACAGTCACCACATTATGATTTATAGCTACCAGGTACCCCCAGATTGCTTAGAAACACCATTTTTTCCTCCTTTAAACAGAAAGGAACCTGTTATGCCAAATCTCATTGACTGCTGAAATCACTTGTGTTGATACAAATGTATTGGTGTTATGAATGAGAGCTGCCATATAGCTTGTAGAAGAACACCGACAGAAGTAGCTACAGCTACACACTGTATATCTGACCACTAGAGGTGTTTATTTTGGCAGCAGTTTATTCCTAGAAAGTCTTAAGAAGACCCAGCCAAAATAAATGACCGGTTTAAATTCAGACTCCTGAGTCCTTAAAGGAACAGTAACACCAAAAATTGAAAGTGTAATAACTGGTAAAACTGATGCGTTTGCTTCACAAACACTGCTATAGTTCATATAAACAAGCTGCTGTGTAGCAATGATGGCAATTGAAAAAAGACTATGTGAGTCTTTTCTCCTTTGAATGTCTGCCCCCATTGCTACACAGCAGCTTATTTATATGAACTATAGTAGTGTTCCTGAAACAGACACATCAGTTTTACCAGTGCAGGGCAACACTGCTTTATATTTGTAATACTTTAAAACAATTTCATTTTTGATGTTAGTGTTCCTTTAAAGAGTTACAACTTAGTATCAGCTGGATGGTCTCTCCCTGCCTGGCACCCGCACACACATCAATAAACTGCTCACAACGGTCGCCCTTCTCATCTCATTGTTTCCTGAGGGCAATCAATAAAAATAATCCCATAGGAAACCTTTCATCCCGGCAGTGCCGCACTACAGGTAACATCAGTCGTATCACAGAACAGCTCTCGTGTTTTTCTCTTTATGGGGTGTCCTTATTAAAGAGGTGGTTCACCTTTAAGTTAACTTTTAGTATGTTATAGAATGGCTAATTCTAAGCAGCTTTTCAATTGGTCTTCATTATTTAGTTTTTATATATTTTTTTAAATTATTTGCTTTCTTCTTCTGACTTTCCAGCTCTCAAATGGGGGTCACTGACCCCATCTAAAAAATAAATACTCTGTAAGGCTAAAAATGTATTGTTATTGCTACTTTTTATTACTGATCTTTCTACTCAGGCTTCTCCTATTCAGATTCCAGTCTCTTATTCAAATCAGTGCATGTTGCTAGGGTAATTTGGGCCCTAGCAACCTGATTCCTGGAATTACAAACTGGAGAGCCGCTGAATAAAAAGCTAAATAACTCAAAAGCCACTACAAATTAAAAATAAAAACCAATTGCAAATGGTCTCAGAATATCACTCTCTACATCATACTAAAAATTAATTTAAAGATGACCAAGCCCTTTAATTTACCAGTAATGCAGCTCCCGGGTCCTTACAACTAGGGATGCACCGAATCCACTATTTTAGATTCAGCCGAACCCCGGAATCCTTTGCGAAAGATTCAGCCGAATGCTGAACCAAATCCGAATCCTAATTTGCATATGCAAATGAGGGGTGGGAAGGGGAAACATTTTTTATTTCCTTGTTTTGTGACAAAAAGTCATGCAATTTCTCTCCCTGCCACTAATTTGCATATGCAAATCAGGATTCGGATCGTCTGGGCAGAAGGATTCGGCCAAATCGGAATCCTGCTAAAAAAGAACGAATCCTGGCCGAACCCTGGATTCAGTGCATCCCTACTTACAACACTTACAATCTTATTTTCACCACTGCCCTCCATATCGACGGTGTTTTCAGTAACGTGATGCAGAATGCCATAAAGGGGATGCGAAGCCAAACTTTTAGGTTATTTATAAATGTAACTGCAATTGAAAGCAATATCTGTTCTGCCATTTTCTCACTGCTGGTTCTCTCTCCTGGAACAATGTTGCAGAAGTCATCCTTGCATGCTTCTTCCCAGCTGGCTTCTGCTACATAGTTACATATAAACAGAGTAGGACTGCTTAGCCTCCCATAGCAGCTCATGGAAGAATCCCCCAAAGAGCGAGGGCAGCGTGTTAGCGCAGGAAGCATTGAGTCTCACAATGAATCACTGGGCTCAGCCCCGGAGAGGAGGAAATGTTCCCTAAATCCAGGAAATCCCACTGTTTGATTGTGTGCAGGGTTATTGTGGGGGGATTCATTAGAGCTGTCAGATCTGGAGCAAGATACATGCACAGACCCAAATCCCCCGAGCCATAAAGTTGCAAATGCAGGGAAAGGAATTATTTGGGGGGAAAGTCTCTAATAGGGTCTTAAAGGAGAAGGAAAGGCTAAAATTAAGTAAGTTTTATCAGAAAGGTCTATATAAATACACAAGTAAACCCTCAAAGTAATGCTGCTCTGAGTCCTCATAGCATTTCTTTCCTTCTATTGTGTACTCATGGGCTTCTCTATCAGACTTCCTGTTTTCAGCTTAAACCTCCAGGGCTAGGGCTTGAGCATGCTCAGTTTGCTCCTCTCTCCCTCTCCCTTTCCCCCCACCCTTCTGTAATCTGAGCCCAGAGCTATGAGTGAGCAGGGAGAGACTCAGGCAGGAAGTGATATCTCTCCAAACTAATATGGCAGCTGCTATCCTAAGCAAACAGAGTGAGCTGTTTACTCGGGTATGGTAAAGCATTCTGTAGACTAAATATAGTGTTATAGCTTGCACTATTGTGGCTAATTTATTAGCAATAAAACTGCTTTGGAAGCTTTATTTCTTCTTTAAATCATAGAGGTAGCCTTGGCAGACAGTTCTGACTCGTGAAACAATGTAGCAGATACCAGCTGATTCCCAGGTTTGGAGATAAACTGTCCTTCATAGCAATGTTTCTGAAGCCGCTCAGAGAGCAACAGCAGGAGTAGGGGAGAATTGACATCTTCAACATCATTTCAAGAGTCAGAACCGACAGTGCAGAAAGCGGCAGACAGAGATACTTGCCATTTAAAACAGCAATAGTTGCCAGGCAAAAGGACAAAAGGAACACTGGCACTAGTCTCATTTAATAAATGCATTATTTTAATAACATATTCCCTCTGTCGTAAGGGATGTTGGCCAGTTTAGTGTCATACTGTAATATAACCTATTGGCACAGAGTTTTTCTCAGCCATGCCAACACTTTGCACAGCGCGTCTATCTGTGGACAAGCAGGGGTTAAAATAAAGCCTACAAATAAGGCAGAAAGCGCTGATGTCACAGAGGGGCCAGAATTTCCCAGCGCTCTCTGCAGGAATGTCATTGCATTGGTCTGGGAAGCTCTCCCAAGAAAAGGCGAGGGCACCCGTCGGCCATTCAGAAAAGCTTTGCTGGGACTTTGTGTCGTTGGGGAGTGTGGGAAAGTCGGCAGGAGGGGAGTCGGGCTGACGGCATCGGGCAGGGGAAGGCAGGCCAGGAAACTGCTGAAGGGATACGGCTTTAACCTTAATGTTGTAGGGAGCTGCGGGGATCCAGACCCTTTCATGGCCAAGATATCTGACTAAGGGGAGTCTCTCAGAAATTCACTTATTTATGTATCAATGCAGTGTGTGCCATACTGACTTCAATATGTGAAATCTCTATTACAATATAATATATCTGCCTCTGCATTCTTATCCCTGCCAATTATATCAGCCTCTATCTGCCTGTACCATACATTGGCCTCTGCCTCCCTATATTATACATCAACCTCTTTCCCCATATCATACATTGTCCTCTGCCACTCTCTGCCCGTGTCATACGTTGGCCTCTACCTCTATCCCCATATCATACATTGGCCTCTGCCTCCCTATATCATTCATTGGCCTTTGCTTCTCTCTCCCAATAACTTCCATTACCATTGGCCTTTACCCCTCTCCCCGTTTAATACATTGGCCTGTGCCTCTCTGTTTCACTCATTGACCTCAGCCTCTTTCTCCCCATATCATTCATGGTCCTCTGCCCCTCTCTCCCCGTAACATACGTTGGCCTCTGCCTCTCTCCGCAAGTAAAACAATGGCCTCTGCCACCCTATATAATACGTTGGCCTCTACCCCTCTCCTCATATAAAACATTGGCTTGTGCCTCTCTGTACCACTCATTGGCCTTTGCCTCTTTCTACCCATATCATTCATTGGCCTCCACCTCTTACTCCCCATATAATACATTGGCCGCTGCCTCCCTGTATCATACATTGCCTCTCTCTCCCCGCATCATAAATCAACTTCTGCTTCTCTCTTCCCATATCATATGTTGGCCTCTGCCTCTTTCTCCCCATATCATTCATTGGCCTCTGCCTCTCTCTACCAACCAGATACATTAGACTATACACTTGCACCACTCATGGTATCATTCACCATTGTTTGTCTGCGTGGGGTCTACTCCTGCATCCTGATGCCCATAAACACCCCACCTGTACATTTCCTTCCCCTCACAGGGTGCTACACAGAGTGCCAAATAGAGTGCTACACAGGGTGCTATGCAGAGTGCTATACAGGGTGCTACACAGGGTGCTACACAGAGTGCCAAATAGAGTGCTACACAGAGTTCCAAATAGAGTGCTACACAGGGTGCTACACATGGTGCTATACAGGGTGCTACACAGAGTGCCAAATAGAGTGCTTCACAGGGTGCTACAGGGTGCTACACAGAGTGCTACACAGGGTGCTACACATGGTGCTACACATGGTGCTATACAGGGTGCTATACAGGGTGCTACACAGAGTGCCACACAGGGTGCTAAACAGAGTGCCAAATATAGTGCTACACAGGGTGCTATACAGAGTGCTACACATGGTGCTATACAGGGTGCTACACAGAGTGCTACACAGGGTGCTACACAGGGTGCTACATGGTGCTACACAGAGTGCTACACAGGGTGCTACACATGGTGCTATACAGGGTGCTACACAGAGTGCCACACAGGATGCTACACAGAGTGCCAAATATAGTGCTACACAGGGTGCTACACAGAGTGCCAAATAGAGTGGTACACAGGGTGCTACACAGAGTGCCAAATAGAGTGGTACACAGGGTGCTACACAGAGTGCCAAATAGAGTGCTACACAGGGTGCTACACAGAGTGCCAAACAGAGTGGTACACAGGGTGCTACACAGGGTGCTACACAGGGCTGACAGTGATGCACTGAAGTTTACTTGGCTTCTTACGCACACAAGCTATAGTCAGAGCATTTGTGTTGGTGAACTTTTTCCTGGAGAATGAGATACTTTTCGGCACAGACTCCCCAACACATCTTTATCTCTGCAATACCGAGGTGCAGACAGCCTGATAAATAGTCCCTTGCTGGCCGCCAGTTGGAAACCAAAAACAAAGATGTTAAATAGAGGCAGGCAGGAAATTCACTTTGTTAGAATGTGAAGCAGCGTGATGTGGCCCCCAACTGTGCCGTGAGGCTGCTCCATAGAAACATGTTTGTTCCAGTGGGTAAGTGGAATATTTGTAGCAGAAGGGCCTGTCTAGGAATAAGCAATACCATGAGTGCCGGAGACAAACTTTCCCCGATATCATCTTGCCATACAAAGCACTGTGTGTTGTACAGCTAAAGCAGATAAAGAACAAATGAATGCCTTTACTTCCCCTTTGCATACAAACAACTGCTGCTTAGTGTCGCCCCCCACAGCTCTTCTTGGACCTCCTAAAGACTGTTGTTCCAGTTCAGGAAGTTGGAAAGGAGATGCATGGGATTCCCTGCATGTCTGTGTGGGGACAGATAGACCAGAACGGGGCCCGGGGGCCCTTTCCTGATGGAAGCCATATTTGTATTTGGGAAGGAACAATTTATACTTTCTATGTCAGTGGAACATTAGTACTCTGGGAATACAACCAATCACAGTCTGTTCCACCATGTTTGTATTTATACTGACATTATAGTCTAATAACGAGTTCCCTGCTAATGACTCGTGGGGATAGAATAGAGATAAATGCTGACTGGAGGGCTATTAGTTATTGGCTTATGTTTCCCATCACCCCCTGAATGTTCTCCATTAGGACTAAGTCTTTCCCCTAATACCTGCTGGCATCTCATAAGAACTCCAAACGGTCTTGCACTATGCAGGTGGTGTTACCATTACTGCAGAGCTGAGGGTCCCACTGGCTGGTTATACTGTAAGACCCTGCTGCAAGGGAAAGTGTATGGAATTCTTGGATTTATTCATTGGGCTTCTTCTTTTCTATCTTGGAGGAGGGGAGAGAGCCCCCGATCCAATGGGATTAGAGAAACATCATTATTGTACAAAGTAGTGGGAATGTTTTGTGCTTCTACTTCCTCCCTGACACAAAACAGCAGTCTTGCCTTGCTTTATGGCACAGATGATATACACTCAGGATCAGGGTTTCCCAGGCTCAAGGGAGTAGACCTTGGAGATGGTAAGTATAGAAAGGGCTATTGGGTCACCCCAGTTAACAGACGGCCAAACCAATGGAACAGTGCCAGGCAGACAGACAGTGCTGTTGCCTTTTCCATGAAATTACAGTACCGCCGGCCAATGGCTTCTCTCCTGTGATCCTGTGCGCTTCCTAGAAGATGTGTTTTTCAAGTGATTTAATGAAAAAAAAAGCCATTAAATCATACAAGCAGATGGCAGATTACATGCACCGCGCATCCATTCTCTCTAATTACAGCCAAGCTCCTTGCCCCTCTCTCTCTCGCTCTCTCTCTCGCTCTCTCTGCTTCCACTGCAAGATTTTATTCTGTTTGTCGCAATCCCAGGGCCCAGAGAATCTCAGGAAAAGATGCGACTTCTTCAAATTTTAATTCTAATCTGATAGAATCTATAGAATTTACCATATATAGGTATGGGATCCGTAATCCGGAAACTCGTTATCCAGAAAGCTCTGAATTATGGAAAGGCCATCTTCCATATTATCCAAATAGTCCACATTTTTTTTCTTTGTAATAATAAAACAGTATCTTGTACTTGATCCCGACTAAGATATAATTAATCCTTATTGGAAGCAAAACCAGCCTTTTGGGTTTAATTAATGTTTGCGTGACTTTATAGTAGGGATGCACCGAATCCACTATTTTGGATTTGGCCAACCCCTGAATCCTTTGCAAGGAAAGGGGAAAACTTTTTTTACTTCCTTGTTTTGTGACAAAAAGTCCAGCAATTTTCCTCCCTGTCCCTAATTTGCATATGCAAATTAGGATTCGGATTCGTTTCGGCCAAGCAGAAGGATTCGGCCAAATCCTGCTGAAAAAGGCAGAACCCTGGCTGAATCCCGAACCGAATCCTGGATTCGGTGCATCCCTATTTTCTAGTAGACTTAAGATATGAAGTTCCAAATTACAGAAAGATCCTTTATCCCAAAAACCCCAGGTCCCGAACACTTTTGATAACAGGTCCCATACCAGAACATATAACTCCTCATTTGCAAATGACAGGCACAAGAATAGCACAAGTTGCAACACCATGTATCACAATTTGTGCCAATGACAGTTGTGCCTGATTTACCCCCAGGGGTACAAGTTGCAGGACACTTTGGCACCAGGGGCCCCTGTAATTTACACCTGCCTTGAGCAGGGAGGGAGTAATTCCATGTTCCATCAATGCTGCTGCTGCACAGTTTTCTTTTTGACGAGTGCAATTATGCCAGAATGTTGGGTCAAATCACTGCATTGTGGGTAAAAAAAACATGGTGAGTTTTATTCAGCAGCTCTCCACTTTGCAGGTTCAGCAATCTGTTTGCTAGGGTCCAAATTACCCTAGCAACCATGCATTGATTTGAATAAGAGACTGGAAAGGTCCTGAATAGAAAGATGAGTAATAAAAAGTAGCAATAATAATAAATTTGTAACCTTACTGAGTATTTGGCAAATAATTAAAAAAAACTAAATAACGAAGATCATTTCAAAAAGTTACTAAGAATTCTATAACATACTAAAAGTTAACCAGGTGCACCACCCCTTTAACCAGCTGACTCCCAGCATGCCTTTGTCAACTTTGTCTGTCACAATGTGGCATAATCCAGTTGATTGACAGGCCTGGATGAGAACTGACCTCTGCTAAACTGTTTCAGTAGTCAAACCCCAAAATGGACAGTTGGGACCACCAATTATATTTACGTATAACTTTAAGGCAATTAAAAATCTATAATTTATTTATAATAGGCTAAATTTTATTTTTGGGTTTACTTCCCCTTTAAAACTTCCGTTGTCTGTAAAACACCCTATGATGTTCGTCAGTACATGGGCAAATGACGTAGAATTCAGCCTTTCCGTCTTGACTCGGATTGCAGTTTTTTGGAAACTTAATTAAACCCTCTAGTTCTGCTTAAACGCTTGTTAATTTTTGTTTTTTTGTTTTTTTTAACTTTTTTTTCTCCCCCGAACCGTATGGTTCCCGCAGCACATTTCCACTGCAGATTAAAGTCGTGACAGAGACAATTAAACTCAGTGGGGGCATCTTTAGATACGAGCGCGTTTATCGTACAAATAAGTGATTAATGCGGCTAATGTAGAAGAGCCCGAAATGCAACGCCGGAGATACAGAAAACTGATTTAATGCGTAATTCAAAAAAGAGGAGGATTTCCCCCGTTCTCTTACAAAAAAATCACATTTATAAAGTGTATAGGGGTTATAGGAGGTCTCTAAGGTGCCGCAATGCAGCTTGCACTTCTCTATAGGTCAGTAATGAGCTCCTTAGTTAATAGGATACTAACGTTTGAATATAAATTGCTCACTTATACATGAAAACAGCCCATTGTAATGTACTATGATAGTATAACGGTAGTATAGGTACATACTACTTAGTTAGAAGGGTCTTGCCCCAGGGCTGGGGTATTTGACTGCCATCTGTCCCTCCATTACTTGATTACATAATGTTATATAGGAAAGCTTTGTACTTGAATTGAGCTAGCGCATTTCTGAGTAGTCATGTGATCATGCTTCTTTCTGGCAAACAGCAGGTCAGTTTTGCTTTATGGCAGATATCTTATATAGATATAGTAAGGAATTTCAGTATATATATACAATATATATTTGAATTTTTCAATTCCAAAGTTCGGAATATAAAATACATTTGGTTACCTGGGTCTCTTACCTTAGCAACGAGTCTTTTTTTATTTTTTTATTATCAAATGCTGGAGCAGGAATAGCAAGGATCTGCCATACTGAGTAAGTCTGCTTCAAAGTGCTGTTATGATTCCTGTGAATCACTCATATCCATGTTCTAATATCTGCCCCTTTTCAGAAAGAAATGCATTGGAGACTTGAAGGGCCACAATACTTTTGCATTCCCCTGCAGAATTGTGCTAAATAAGGGTTAATTCCTATAAAGGCTTAGATTTTCAGCATTTTTCTGCGCAGTCTATAAGAAAAAGTAGGCATTTTCACCCTGAAATGGACAACTCCATTTATGTCTTAGCCATGCCCCTAAGTGATGTCAGACCACACCCTGTGGGCGTCGATCCTTTGCTTGATATGCCCCCTTCAGTTGCTTATATGGGATGTCTAACACAGTAGGAGTCTGTCTCTGGCTGTCCAAAATTAATCTTATAATTTTCTAAGACAATAACCACATGATTCACTCCAAGAAACACCCAGGTGTGTTTTTTTTTGTGAGTGAAGAATTGTGGCCCTTGATTTTGTTCCTGAATGGTAGACTGTCTGTAGGGATCCCTATAAGTGACTTCTGAAGAGCATTAATCCAATAGTTTACATAGTCATACAGATATTTCATTTGTAATAAGACGTATCCATTTCTTTTCCTCGGGGCATACGCAGCAATATTTCTTGGTTAAATCAAATAACCCAGAGCCCTGGGCATTTCATGGGCGAGTGAAGCATCAGGGGACGTGTCACTAATTTTCCATGAAATATTGCAGGGTGGGGGAGAGACTTATAGGAAAGTATGGAAATCAATGGGGAAAAGGTGGGGGTTAGTTAATGCAATGTTTGATTAAAGGGAAAATAATGCCTAAAGCCTGACAATAGGGCTAGGTAGAATTAAAGGGGAAGTTAATCTTAGTATATAGTAGTAATGTAGTATGATGAAAGTATTTAAGAATATTTTTAGAAAATATCACTTGAAATAAGTTTTTCTTCATTAATTTTTTTTTAAGTTAACCTCAGAAATTCAGAGCACTGTCTGGTTGCTAGACTTGATGACCCTAACTACCAGGCATTTGTTTTGAATGCCAGAATGAAGTGAGAATAGGGGAGGACCTAAATATATTCTGCAGGGGTTTCACAGAGATTATTCATCAATCCTGTCGAGTTTACAATCTATGGTCCCGGTAACATTCACACACATACTGAGGTTAATTTTATCAGGAGCCAATGAACCCACCTGTTTGATTTCTGATTTTGAGAGGAAACTGGAGCACAGGGCGAATATACAAACTCCTTGTAGATAGTGCCCTGGCTGGAATTGAACCATGGGCCCTCTCTTCTATAACTCCAGCCTCATCCAACTCTACAGGGGATTTAAGTTTGGACACCTACTTTAGAGATCTGGGGAGTGGGACAGTTTTTAAAGAAGGTTTAGATCCCATTTAAAAGAACAGAGTATATGGGTAATCATCTCACTAGTCTGGTGCCAGTTATAGTTCTCTGTTTTAGCCCAATGTCATGTAAGGCTTGTTTGTCAGCCTCAAATGTAGATCATGCCATTGATATCGTGTAAGTCGGGAGATACAATTAAGCTGTCGTGTTCTTTAGTTTATATTTCTTTCTCTCATGTCAGCGTTCCTTCATCAAGGTTCCTTCCTCTGCCGTCACTCAACAAGTAGAGTCAAGGTCATAATATCTGCTCATTAGGTCCCATCAACTTTCCTGCCATTAAGTAGAACATAGGGAAGGTGCACCATCCCAGAATCAATATTTACCTGCCAATGACCTCCAATGACTTATAAGGGAAGGTGATTCAATTATAGGGGTTATCAGCCTTTTCTTCTCTTTAGGGAACACGATCAATGGAGAATAGTATGAAAGCATTTTTCATTGTATGCCCAAAACATCCATTCCCTTTAGGGTGGTGGCAGACGAAGCCACTGGGGGAGATTAGTCGCCCAGCGACAAATCGCCTCTTCTTTGGGTAACTATTCTCCCCTAAATGCCTTCTCGCCGGCTAGAATATAAATCGCCGGTGGGATGGCGCTTTGTTTTCTGAAGTTGTCTCACAAGGAAACTTCGGGGCAACTTCGGAAAGCCAAATCAATCCAAGTGCCATCCTGCCGGCGATTTACATTCTAAGGCATTTAGGGGAGATTAGTCGCCCGAAGAAGAGGCGATTTGACGCTGGTCTGCCCCACCCTTAGAAAGTATTCAGTTATGGTAACATAGTTCTGGTGGTGTATCAGCCTTTTGAACTGACCCAGCCGATCTTATCCAGGGAAATAATGTTCTGATGAAGATCTTGGTGGAACTGAGAAAGCCATATTACGTCTCTCGTGGCCCATGCTGATTATTAGGTCTTGTGATAAAGAACCCGCACGGTACTAGCTATCATTGGAGATATGAATAATGTATGTTTGTCTACTCTCTGAGACGCTAATACACTGTTATTGCACAGTGGCACTCATCCCGAGATATAATGAATGAGGATGACAATAAATGATTGGTAATATTGTTATGTGTTTGATGATTTGGGAGATTTTTCCAGACCCTGGACACCATAAGTTGAGATGTACACACTGTTGTTTTGACATTGTTCTAAATCATACAGACTGAGTGTGGTGTGCTTTGTCTTTGCCATAGAGAGAGGGATGGGTTTAATATGCCCAATTCGCTGAACCAGAACATTGTATAATATTTCACTGTCATAGGAAAAACTCCGCAATAGATATATCCAACAGAAGAGGCTTTGAGAAGGAAACGTAATGTTTTTAATCGTTCTGATTCATCTGAAGGACTGTAGATCTTCCATCCATGGCTTGGTTAATCTTCTTTTTGCTGTGCTGCCTTTCTAAGCTGTATTTCTTTAGCGTTGGATGCTGGTTAGAGCGATTAGGTCGCAATCTAGGGCAGTGATCTCCAACCAATGGCTTTTGAGTAACATGTTGCTCACCAACCCCTTGGATGTTGTTTCAAGTGACCTCAAAGCAGGTGCTTATTTTTTAATTCCAGGCTTGGAGGCAAGTTTTAGTTGTATAAAAACCAGATCTACTGCCAAATAGAGCCTCCTGTCGACTGCCAGTCCAAATAGCCAATCGCATTCCTTATTTGGCATCCCCAGGAACTTTTTTCATGCTTGTGTTGCTCCCCAACTCTATTCATATTTGAATGTAGATTATGGGTAAAACAGGTTGGGGACACTTGATCTAAGGGATAACCTTGTGGTCTTTACTTGAACTAAATCAATAACCGTATTGACACCGTAGGGTCAAATTAGAAACTGAGAAACTTGTCTGCCATGTCTGGCAATAAGAATTTCTTTCCAGTGTCATTGGAATGTTGTTAGGAAAATATGGAGACTGCAGTCTGTGGGGCAGGCCATAAGCCATAGTAGAAGATTGACAGAGCTTTAGGAGGTTGACCAAGCCATCAATGACATGGACATTGCTAGGTCTTGAGGAGCTGCCACCACCTTGAAATACAATATTTAAAGGCTAAATATCCTATTTCCAGTTGCCCAACGTAGATCTATTTCTGTAGTCTCAAAATTTAAACTAAGACACGGGGGGGGGTCTACATTGCCGGTCCAGATAAGGCAGCTGAGTGTCAGGGACTTTTCTCAAGGCTCCATTAAATCACAATTAAATAATTGTCCCAATACTCATGATTCATAAAATTCAAAAATTCTTAGCATAATAATAAGGTGGATCATACGGGGTCAGTATGTACTAATTTTTATTATTATGCTGATTGAATACATTTTTGAATTTTATGAACATGAGTAATGGGAAAATTGTTTTATGGTGATTTCAATCTGTTCTTGACCTTGCCGGTCCCTGACCATACTAGTTTACTGTCTATCCTGACTCTTGCCTGTTTTTGACCATTGTCTCTGATCACGATTCTGTACTGCGCTACTGGTGTCTTTGATCCCGGCCTGTGACCTCGACTACGCTTCTGCTTCCGGGTTTTGTGGTTTTGTACTACTACGCTACCTGCTCCCCCATCCCTTCTGTACACGTTTGTTTCCCTTGCCTACCCAGAAATCTCTCCTTGGTCTTCTCATGTTAAGACCTGGCGGCATCCGAGTAGCAGAGGGCTCCTCCCGAAGCGAAAGGCAGCTGTTATAGGCAGAAGAGTGACCCTGACCTTGGTGTTAGTTATGTGTTTGGGATAATGTACATTACAAAAATATGGAGCCTTCCATGAAGCAGAAGATTGGCATGGACATTACTAGGTCTTGAGTAGCTGTCAGCTGCTTGAAGACCATGTAGCTTGCTTTTTTCAAGAGTGGATCAACCCATAGCAGTCTTCTAAAGGGGCTTCAAATAGGCATGGCTGACCTGGGCTCCACACATGGTAGAGCAAAAGAGACCAATAAGAGTAGGCAATAGGACGTCCAGGAGGGACTGGTGGAGCTGGTGGCACCTGATGACAGAGATAACACTTGTCCATCCTGAAACCTTTCAGTTGAGTCTTTGAGTGCATCTGTTACTGCGGTGTCTACCAGAATGTATGAAGTAGCCCCAACTGCACAGTAGACTTACTCTATGAGAAATCTCCTTTTATTTCAGAAGTGCAACAGATAGATTGATAAACAGATAGATCGTTTACAGTAGAGTGTAACTTATTTATTATGGAGAGACAGGGAAACCTACAGGTCCTGAGATATTTTTTATGCTTACTGATGCTTTACCATTCACAGCAATGAAAAGCTTTGCTTGATGTTACTTACAGGGGCAATTTAACCCCTACTGTCTTATGGCCCCTAGCCATTGTTTTTGCAGAGAAGCCTAATAGGAGGTAATAGGGCATTGCGATTTCCCTGGAAGATGACATTCTGTTCAGAGAAAACAGTTATATCCGTATACTTGACATCCGTTCCGAGAATGCAAAAGAGACTCTTCAGACCACGCTCATAAATAAAGATTTTTACTCTGTCCAAACTTAATTCAGTCCTAATTATAAATAGATGTGCATGTTCTTTTTTTCTGCGACCTTTAAAAGTTGATTTAAATCACAGATGGTTTCAGGAGGATATTCAGGTTGATATCAGAGATACGGCGAAATTCATAGCCTAAATAAGACTTGTATGGAGAGTCAGGGCCTTGAGGGACAAAGGGAGGGGATTGTGCAAATGCCTGGGAAGATGAGAATAGCAGGCATCATATGGAGACTTTGCAAGGGATATTGCCATCACACACACCATACACATAATAGACTGTGAAACTCTGGTAGAATAAACCTTCTATATATATATATATATATATATATATATATATATATATATATATATATATATATATATATATATATATAAATACGCTTAAGTCAAATGAATGATTAAAGCTAACATGCAGCTCTAAATAGTGATTATTTTGCCTTTAAGCTGCATCAAGGGCAGCTGGTGAATAAAGAAATGAACCCTGAAACATTCCATTAGGCTGTGCCAGGCCCATAAAGGTTAGTGGCACAGTGGATAAATTACGCAGCTTTTATCTGCCCCTATTAAATGAAAGAGAATCACATGAAAGCAGCTGGCCCTGGGTAACGTTATATGGAAACAGCTTTAGAAATGGCTTCATATGCTTCTCTTTCAGCACAAAATGGCTCATGATCCAAAGTCAGGAATCTCCAATGTATGGAACATGTATCACTGGTGCTACTTAATAAGAGTAATAATCACTGATAATGATTTTATGTTGTTATCGTTTTGCCCCAGGCTAGCCATTGTCTAGCCTGATGTTAATTCGTTAATATGAAACAGAGAATTTGTGCTTTGGTTCCAGTATATAGCGGCTGAGATTGGAATTGTAGAGACTAACTGTAGGCCACTAGCCTGTCCTTAGTGGAAGAGCCTTCTGTGTCCTTCAGGAGGAAAATTCATCCTTTAGTTCAGTGTTCCCCAACCATTGGCTCGCGAGCAACATGTTATTCACCAGCCCATTGGATGTTGCTCCAAGTGGCCTCAAAGCAGGTGATTATTTTTGAATTTCAGGCTTGGAGGAACATTGTAATCGCATAAAAACTAGGTTTACTGCCAAGTAGAGCCTCCTATAGGCTGTCAGTCTACATAGGTGCATCTCCAAGGACGTTTTTGTGCTTTTGTTGGGAACCCCTGATTTAATCCCTTGAAAGTCTTTGGGTAATTGCAGCAGTTTGTATGGTTGTATTGCAGGTTGGCAAGTGGCTAACAAACTCTGGGAACTGCCTCTTCATTGAACTTGAATTTAATTGTTGGACCTGTCGGAACATTATCCCTAAATTGTCTTTGAAGGTAATTGCCTGGACCCTGTTGGTGCCCTCTCAGGTCAGGCGATTATTGTTTGAAAGCGCAGCAGTGATCCTAGTGCACCAACAGTGTCTAGAAGATTACCGTTCTGGTCAGTTCTGGTCTGGTTCAGTCACAAACTAAAATATTGCTGCTTCACTGCCTGGTTGAAGTAATGTGAGTGGCAACATGTTGGCAATTGCCTTGTGTGCTATTGCTTTTAGAGGAAAAAAGACAGAAGGTCAACTAAAAAAACATCAGTTTCTCAATTTTGATTACCAGGAGTTACATTTCCCTTTATCATCTAATTGAGGGATCTGGGAGAATGCCTGTATTTAAAAAAATGAATTGCTATATAAAGCATTATGTGTCTGACTTTTGAATTTAGCAGAAGCCACCTGATTAACAGGCTTGTGAAGAAGTATGTGGAAATTGGTGTCTTGGCTAAAGGAGGGCTGGTTTCCTCTACTCTCGTTCAATAGATATAATAGTAATAATAATAATAACAGTAATAGTAATAATAGCAAGGGACAGACAGAAACAGTTTCAATAGCAATTACATTTACAAATAACCCAAGAGACAGACACGTTTCTGGGGTGATCTGGAAGTTGTCACACAACAGTTTACCAGATGATTGCAATATGAGCGTCCTGGGTCTAAAAATATACAGTAATTTTATGGGAAAAATCTTGGTTCGAAGGGGTGGGATTTCACTGATGCTGCGAATGAGCAAAATCTGCTTTCAATCCAACTTCCAATAAAAAGAACTGCCAAATATTGAGTGCAGCCCTATCCCAGTGATTGAGAAACACATTTTATGTAGCCGCGGCTGTCTGATAAAATGTAGATCAAAGGAGGAACCTTCCCAGTGACTTCCAGCAGGTCCCTAGGGATCTGGTTGGCTTGCAGATGTTTAGAGAGCCTTGCTCTTGGTGTAACGGCCTTCCAAAGACTCTAACGGAATTGAGATTTACTTAGCTAAACCAAGACTAAACTAAATGTTTTACATTGATGTAAAGATCAAGGTCTAACTAAGACTGTTTGTCCATAAGCCAAGGCTACAGTTAAAGCTGGCCATATATAATAAAGTCGATACATTTGTAGATGTTTCCAAATAAACGTATCCTTTCCTAATTTGGCCACGAACGGGGTGGATGACATCGGCTTGATCTTATTGTTGCCAATTCATCAATTCTAATTGTGGCCGAGTGAGACACATCAGAAGAGGACCTCATGAATGTCTCACTGAAACCCTAACCTAACGGGATTTTCAGACATATACAATCAATAGGATCCCATATACATACCAATACGCTCCTTCAACTAAACTCTGTCTATCATCCACAGTCTGGGGCAGATACTTTAGTTGGTTCACCTTTATTCCCATGGCAAAGTTGACTTCTAAGGATTGAAATTCCCATACAATTGTCAAGGCTGCTATGAGATAACCAAAGTAATCTTGTAATGATCAGGCAGCCATGAAAAAAACCGGTCAACCTAATGAAGGCCATTAGGATCTCACAAATAAGCACGGGTGGAAACCAAAGACCAAGGACAAGTTCTGTTAACAAAAACTATTCTATGATTGATCAAGGTGCCCATTCAGCAAAGGTTTCCTTTAAAAAGATTGACGTTACCCTTGAGCAACTATCAGGCGAACAAGGCAAACTTGTAATAAGTCCAAGCTTTCAATCAGTAGAACTTGATGATGACCAGAGCTTCTCACAAATGATCATAGCTGCATTGACCAAGGAGAAAAAGTATTCAGTTTATGATCAAGGCCCTTTTTAACTGCAAATTTTTTTTTTTACCCTTGATTCTAGAGTCAAGAATGCCTAATGCAAGTGAGGTTACATTTTCAGTGTACTTTTTGGTGAGGTAGTCAAAGATATTCATTAGAATTCTGGAGACCAGCAAAGGAAGCTAGACAGTTGGTTGCCACAAACGAATGACTTACTTTTTGTGAAAGCAATAACCAAGGAGGTTATACTAGTGTAGAGTCGCAAACTTGGTCAAAATCTCACTTTTTTTTCTTCTCTCATATTTTAAATCTCATTTTTCAGCAGAAATGTTCCATTTCCAATACATTCTTAACATTTTAATTTGATCAATTGTCCCCTTATTTCTCCTTAGTTATACAAAAACGTTTGATATCCCTTCAGACAAAAACATCTATAAAATAGGTTCTCTAGCTCAGACTTGGCCTATTTCCAGTAATTTCTAATAGGAGGATGAGTTTTAAGGCCAACATAATGGGAAACAAAAGCCTGAAAACGTTTGCCAATACTTTTGTTCAGAAATTGTGGGATTTCAGTCACATTTAACTACTTCGGTGACATTTCCAGGACCCCTTGGCCAGCAGTTTCTTTGTTTCTTCCAGTTCCTAATTTGATTGAAGAGCGGCAAAGTAATAAATATTACTACTTTTATGCTTAATAAATAAGGTCCATTGTAGGAATTCGCCACTAAGGAAAGTACCAGTATAACTGTCAATTTACTAAAGTTGCGCTTGTCGTACTTCTTGGAAATACATCGCCATGGTGCCAACTTATCAGTTTTGAGGGTTTTGTGTTTCTTTTTCTAAATTTCTGCCTAAATCTTTGATTCTTTTCTTCGAACACTAAACTCAGAGCTGTCTCAGTAATTTCCAAGCAAGCCGCCTTCACATTCCTGGCAGAGTTACCTGTCAAGATGAGGTTATGCTGCAGAATGATGCCCCGAGGCTTTGTAGGAACCTGTATCTGAGATGTCTAATCCCTTTAACATCTGGAAATGCTTGCAGAACACTATAGTGGCAGATTAGGGTGGGAAAAGAGAACTGTATATGTAATCTCACCGAGCTTTACCGGAACCAAAACCATCAACAATTAAAGGAGAACTGATGCCTACAATTTACAAGTAGTCCCAATGCATTTAATAGTGTGTAGACTCAGCCTGGAGCTGTAAGTAATCATTGAAGAAAACACTTTGATGCTGTTACTTTCCAACCTGGAATTAAGCACTGGATCATCTTTTATTTATTTGCTGTCTGTGGTGCACTTTGTTTATAAGCTCTTTATACAAATGTATCGTTGATTTAGGAATTAAAGCTTTTGTCTTCTGGAAGAATGTACCTCCACAGCAAATTGGTGTACTTTTGTGCAGTCTTGTGCACCCAATTGTTTTGTACCTTTCTTCAGGCACTTTCCTTTACAAGTTTTCCTTAGGGCCCAAGCCCTGCTATAATAATGATGTGCACACCCAATATGCCCAATGCCTTGCATGCAACTCTGTCACCTCTTTTTTCTTGCTTTACCCCCTCTTCTCTCCTATAGGGTGTATTCACACTACTCTGAGTATGCACACTTACACCTGCCCTCTCTGTGCTCGTGTTTAAGCCATATACCCAGAAAAAGGGAAAAATCTCAAGTTCGTATTCAAACATTCATTAGTTATTGGTTCTGTCGTTTTATCAATCAATACATCTCCTTAATTCGACACCTCTAATTCACTAAACTGTCAACTTGGTCTGGAGGGGCTAAGTTAGCAGTTAGTATTGGGCCAGCTTCAGCAAACATCTTTTTATGCAAAGTCGCAATCATAATAATTGGGCTGCACACAACCAAGTTGGTAGTTTTGAGTAATAATCTTTTCACGCACCCTTTGCAACCCATGACCACACTTTTATGACCCTTTTGCCTTGGGCCCCAGACTGAAGTATCCCCTCTGCCCCCCTGATTGTAATTGGCTTTTATACCTATGCCTTGCTGTGCCCCAACTAGGCTGTAAATACAAGTGAAACATGCAGGAGGGTTGACTGGTCTACTAAAGCTGGCCATAGATGTTGAGATTTTTAAAAGATCAGATCCTGATCGTGAGACCACGATCTTCTCAGAACGATCGTACGATCGTACGAATTTACCATCAACTTAAAAGACCAATTTACCAGGAAAACAAAGGGGAGCTGCCTGCTTGGCCCTGCAAACATACAGTAGATAGATTGCACTGGGACCGACAAAGATTTTTTGACCTGGCCGATCAACTTCCCGACAGATGTCGGCCGAAAAATCGTAAGATGTACGATCGTTTGAATACCACTAACCGCACGATAATTTCGAAGCATTGGTCGGGCTTACCTAAAATCGGTCGTTCGGCAAGAAGAATCGTCGCGTCTATGGGGAGCTTTATAAAGAGATAAAGTTCCTGCTTTTCTAAGATTAGTGCTAAGTTGCACCAGTGCAATCTCCCATAGCATACACTAACCCCTGTATGTAATATAAAGTCACTGGGGCTCATTTATCAACTCTGGGCAAATTTGCCCATGGGCAGTTACCTATAGCAACCAATCAGCGATTAGCTTTTAAAAGCCAGCTGCAAGTAGAACAATGAATGCAGCAATCTGATTGGTTGCCATGGGTTACTGCCCATGGGCAAATTTGCCCAGTGTTGATAAATGGCCCCCACTAAGTTTGCTCAAGGGCAGTAACCAATGACAACCAATAAGATTCTTGCATTTAAACAGGTGACTAGTAAATGGTACCAGCTGATGGGTTACTGCCCCTGGACAAACTTTTATTTATTACATAACCCCATAAGACTTACTTTCATTTTCCAATTGACAGTACACTTTAGAGGTGTGATCCATATTGAAGTTGGATTGAAAAAAGGCCGACGTTCATCAAGTTCAGCCCCTCCAAATGAAACCCAGCGCACATACCTACACCTTCCGTAATGGGTTTTGATATATGAGCTCTGATTATTTAACAATTACATTGATTCTATAATTATTAAAGTAGCTACAGTCACAGTCAAGCAGTTGGTTCTTCACTGTCATTTAGCTGAGTCAAGAATGCACTTTTCCCAGTTGGTATTTTGCCAGTCCACCTCTAGGAGTTATGAGCTCTGCATATATGTGACAAGTACACGCTAAGAGGGTCCGGATCCCGTCACCCGTCAGTCATGGAAGTCCTGGCTTATGAAAATAATGAGGACGGCTGCTAGAGAATTGGAAGCTGTTCTGTGCCGCAGCCGGTGTGTAAACTGCTTAGTCAGGGAGATGATGCTAGCAATTGACAGGTAATAGCCAACGGCCACTTTAAATTGTTTAAATCACAACGCCGAAAAACAAGGAGATTGCTGAAATAAGAGTTTAATGGGGTCATGGCAAAATACTTGGGGGCAGGCACCATTACCCGTCAACAGAGCAAAGTCATGAACTTTATATATGGTCCCTTTTCTCTCCTCTGGTAGGGAATAAATAGGAACCAAACAAAATACTGAGGAGAAGAAAGAGCTGGCAAATTGAACATTATTAAACATTTTCCACGTTTTTAGTGACTTGTGACTGCAAGTGTGAGTGCCTATTGCTGCTGCTTGCAGGTATCGGTGTCCTTAGTGATGTAAAGAAACCCAAATAGAAGTCAGAGCAGTTGTTAACTGCCCATGACGTTTGGACTAACTCAGGTTTGAGGGCATTTGAGCATGTGCAGTGCAGTTGTAATGATTATGCAAAGTATCTCTAGGGCTCTAGGCAAATTGTATTATGGTCCAACCCTTTAATCTCTCCAATAACTTCCTAGACCTCTATTTATGACATCATAATTTCCATAGTTTTCTATTGGTCACTAACACATACTGGGAAAGATTTAACAACATGGAAAAAGGCAGACAGTTTTACTTAGCAATGCGTCATTGGTATCTTGTTATGTAAAAATAGTGATGCAGATCTATCCAGCAGTGGAACCAGGTTCACCTTCAAGTTAACCGTTAGTAAGTAACGTAACTTGGTGGGGGCGGGCCCTGCTGCAGGCCGCGCAGCCTTGTCTGCGCGATTATTCTCTGCCGCTGCAGCCGACTCCAGCCAGCTGCAGCGCGCACAATCTTCCGGGGGGGGCCCTGCGGGGGTGTGGGCCCTGGCCCATTTGCACCCCCTGCTCCCCCGGTAGTTACGACCCTGCCGTTAGTATGTTATAAAATGGCCAATTCTAAGCAACTTTTCAATTGGTCTTCATTATTAAGTTTTTGTAGTTTTTGAATTATTTGCCTTTTTCTTCTGGCTCGTTCCAGTTTTCAAATGGGGGTCACGGACCCCATCTAAAAAACAAATGCTCTGTAAGTCTACAAATGTATTGTTATTGCTGATTTTTATTACTCATCTTTCTATTGAGACCCTCTCCTATTCATATTCCAGTATCTCATTCGAATCAGTACATGGCTGCTAGGTTAATTCGGACCCTAGCAACCAGACTGCTGAAATTGCAAACTGAAGAGCTGCTGAATAAAAAGCTAAATAACTAAAAAAATGAAAACCGATTGCCAATTGTCTCAGATTATAACTCTCTACATCATACTAAAAGTTCATTTAAAGGAGAACAACCCCTTTAAGTAGTGGTTCTCCATATTTTTTTATGACCTCTAGCTCCTTAGACTTCTATGTATGACATTGTAATGGGATCCTGGCTACTGAAACACCATAAGAAAGATAACTGATACTCCTTGTTGGACAGTGTTGTGTTTTGGTACCCCTGTAATGTACTGGTCTGGGAGCTATTGGATCAAGTGATTTATGCTTCACAACCCCCCAGGGGCCTCTAAGAACTGCATACCACTTTATGTATAATGCCATTTTTATTCCTGTGTTGCCTACTGCAGTTTCATCCCTCAGAAACCCACCATCAGCCATCATTGTACAAGAAAGTCATACTTCATCATGGTGTCATAGTTCTACTGTGGGGCTCAGTTGGCCCTGTTTTCAATCCCCTAGATCAGGAGTCCCCAACCTTTTTTTACCTGTGAGCCAAATTCAAATGTAAAAAGAGTTGGGGAGCAACACAAACATGAAAAAGTCCCCTGGTATGCCAAATAAGGGCTGTGATTGGCTATTTGGTAGCCCCTATGTGGACTGGCAGCCTACAGGAGGCTCTACTTGGCACTATACTTAGTTTTTATGTAAAACTTGCTTTCAAGCTTGGGATTCAATACTAAGCACCTGCTTTGAGGACCCTGAGAGCAACATCCAAGGGGTTGGAGAGCAACATGTTGCTCATGAGCTACTGGTTGATGTTTGAGAGCTGTATTAATGTACTGTATAAATATATATATATATATGCATACTCTAAATTGTTGCTGCCTTATCTGTAACTGTCTATGATAGTGTTCTACTTTATCTAGCAGCTTGGATCTCTGGTTTCTTGGGGTCTGACCTAAACTAACACACATGGGAATCTGCTTCTCAGCATGTCGGTACTCCGAGTGAGTCAACACAGGCTGTCTGGCCAGTCTAACGCTACACTGAACCGCTCTTTCTGTTGGCCCAGCATTCCATCTTTCTACGCCCGCCTGCTCCGATAACTGTTATCAAAGCCAGCAAGCATGTGAATTGCGACTCTCAAATAACAGTCTGGTTATAATGATAGCTTTGTATGAGTGACACAAGGTCGGAAAGGCCTTTAGGATTTCACTGTCAATTAAGTTTCATTGGATAGATCATTCCGTGCTGTTGTTTGCATCGTTTGCTCAGCGCGGTGACCCCAGCAACTTAAAAAAAAACCTGATGCTCTGTTCGACTGCATTTTTATTGTTATTGGTACTTTTTATGGCTTATCGTTCTGGAAGCCCTACTTTATTCATCTAGCCTTCTGATCATTACCTGGTTGCTAGGGTTAGTGGGACCCATAGAAATTCCAAACCAAAAGTTCAATAATCTACTTTGACCTTTTTAAAAACGAATTTGCTCTGGGGTTATGCCAATATATTTCACTGAAAATTCTATGTCCCATGAGCCTTATGGTAGATCTGGAAGTGCACTGTTAATACTGTATACAGTCACATACCTTGGCCTTGGAATTCATACTTTTCTTATGTTCCGAAGGACTCGGGACGCTATAACATTCCTGTCTAACGTTGATATATGGCGTGTTTATGTTTTTTGTAGACTGAGTGAATCGGTTTTCATTTCACGTCTGTGGGGTGGGGGTGGCTGGTTAAGGCAGGGGAAAGAGGGCCACCAACTTAGTCTCAAAATTATTAATAGGGTTTTTCTTAAAGGCCATATATTTTGTTTAGGCTTCTTAAAGGTTTCTTAAAGACCATATTAAAAAAAAACATACAGGTGGGGAGGTGGTTCCAGCACACTGATTAACCCCCGTCTGTATAATTAACCATAAACCAAGACTTTTACAACAAAGGGTTGAAGGGGTTGGTTTGTTTACACAGAGCTCATTATCTTTAGTTGAACTAACTATAATTACAGGGGAGTTAGTGAGTGCTAAATCAAAACAATTCTCTGTTACTTCTTTATAATAAGCAAAAAAAATGTATATATAGTGAATAAAGTACCTCCACTTGTAAATTATAAGGATATTATAAGCTACCGAGGAGTTTCATGACCATATAAAAACTTCTAATATCCTCATATTTTGCAACTGGGGGTACTTTATTTATTATAATACACAAATTTCAGTGAGTCATGTGACAGAAATGACATCAGAACTCACCGTTTATAACTGATGACATCAGAACTCACCTTTTATAACTAATGACATCAGAACTCATCGTTTATAAGGATATAATTTACAAGATATTCATGGCTTTTGTGTATTATAGGTGTATACTGACCATTCCTAGCGGGGTGTTCCACTTTATGTTATTATGACATCCAATAGATCCCAAACTCAATTAATGTGTCATTTCTTAGACTCACTCTTTGCATTTGGTTATGTTACGAGGATTGGGTTATTTGAGCAGCAGGTGTGGATAGAATTATAGAATTGAGATTTGGTTAGGGATTTGAATACGTCCGGTGTTACGGTTGTTTTAAACCTCTGAAATGTTCAGCGTAAGGCGACTCATTAGTAGTGGGTTTATGTTCTGTGCCTGGGGTCTCTAGGGTGGGGGTCGGTTTCATGAGCTCTCAGTCAAGGATTAGCTGCAGATACAGCTTTAGGGCTTGGTGCTGGTTACAAATCAGTGATCTGTGCATCATAGTAATGGAGACTCTATGGTCATATGTTCTTCAGCGTCTCGCTGGGGATCAGTGGGGGTTATAGTTCAACAACTGCCGAAGGGGTGCATGGGTGCTTGAACCTGTGCTGAGCACTGTGGAATTTTACAGAAGTAGAGGGAGGAAGTTTTCAAAAGGCACAAAAGTTCTAAAAACATAAGTAGGTTTCAGCAATACTAGGGATCAATCAAATATGTTGTAGAAGGCCAGCGAAAATGCAAACATCTAATCCAAGATTTAGGTGCAACTCTTCTCATACAAGCAGTGCTAAGCGGGTGCTATTCAAAATGATGCCTGTTGTTGGCCTATCTATTGCAGATATAACATTAACACAGATACGTTGCTCCTACCCATAAGGGACACCAAACTAAAGTTCTGAATCCTTCACAAAGCCGACGATGACCTTTGGTGGAACAAAATAATAGCCCTTCAGAAAAGATACAGCTTTCAAACCACACACTAGTGTTTTCCTTAAGTGCAGGGAAGCGGCCGGCCTCTTGCATTTCAGATGACATCAAGCCCCCCCCCTCCCCAGATGTCAGTAAAATGTTGGTTAATGTGGATTAAAGACAATATGTGAAGGTTGTAATCTTGAAATCGTGACATTTTATAGCAGCAGCCGAGCTCCCTGTGTCTTAACATTAGAATTTTGGGTTCTAACATAACATTAACTCTGCAATTGTCTGTCATTTCTATTCAATTCCTGTTATTTCTTTAAATTGCTCTTTCCACCCGTATCCTGCCTTTGCTTGGAATATCTCCATCTCCTATCTAATGCCGCATGAAGGCACTAATGTCCTAAATTATTTACTATGCAATATGGCACAGACAACTGGTCACCCTAAAGCAGTGGTTGATAGACTTTTTTTGGTTCAAGCCCCTCTTGAAGGTCAAACCTTCATACAAACCCCCCTTTAGCTCCTAAGGTTATAGATATATGAAAAAGCTGCAGTTTTGGATTCCGACATAGCTGCAACAATACATACCCTACGGTTGTCACCTTTCTTGGTTCCTTACTCCGGGCAGGGAGCATCACAGAGGTGGGCTGGAGCAGTGATGTCACAGGGGGGCATAAAGGGGGGCTGTTGCAGTCACTGAGGCAGGACTATTGCATGGTGATTGGCTGATTGCTGCATCAATCTCAGATTGTCCTGCTTCGTTTCCTAATTTGGAAAACTGGGCAGGCAGTTTTGACCAGGCCCAAATTTGTGGCAAGGCCTCAAATAGGGTTGCCACCCGGCCGGGGCTGGTGTTACAAATTTACCGGCAATGTAGCTGCCGGTAAATTTGTAATACCATGAAAAGGAGCCCTCGGCCTGCCCCCATATGCCCCCAATCCCCTGGAACTTACCTTATCTTTTACTTCTTCTAGCGACTGTGGTGTGGCTCCGCCCCTTTTGCCATCACGACCCACCCCTTTTGACGTCACGACCGCCCCTTTGTGACCCCGCCCCCCTGCAGCCGGTAATACATTTTAAAAAAGGTGGCAACCCTAGCCCCAAAGGCGGCACATTTTTAGGAGCAGCATGCTGCCCAGGTGCATTTACATTTCCGAGTTCCTACAGGACACTCGGAGCGGAATTACAAGGACAGCAGCAGAGCTGAGATATTAACATGTGTTGGGGTTATGGGGTGTGTTGGGGTGAGGGGGTACAGGAAGAGGCCTAGGGGCGCCTCATTTGCAAATCCAGCTCTGGTTTTGACATGGACAGCCCTTCCAAAACCGAGCTGTCTGGGACAGTTGGCAACCCTAACATGCCCCTAAATCCTGCTATATTTGACCTTCATACTAAGCTTCCAGAAGTATCCCACCGCAGCCACTGCTTCAGTCTGCAAAAGGGGACCCCCACAATTTAGGAACCAATACCCTAACAAATATAGGCATGATTGGCCAGTTTTCCATCAAGTTACCCAATTCATAGGAACAGGGCCCCCCAGTCACCCTAGTTGAAGCACATGGAGCAGAGATAGGTAGTCCTCTGTGCCAAAACAAAGATGTTGCTGCAGAGTTAGTTTGCTTAAACTGCTATTGTCTTTAAGGCAAGAAGGGGCGTGGCTTATAATCATAGGGGAGTGGAATAATGTTCTGGAGGGTGTGGAAAGCTGATCTGTGCAATAAATTAAACTTTGGATTAAAAAGACTCTTCTCTAGTTTTCCTTTACAGAGATAAACCATAACTGTATGGCAACTTAAATATTCTGCTGTGATAACTACAATTCAGCAGGAAGATTTTGAGATTTTAATCACCCTTTAATGACCCACATTCAATATTTGCAGCTAGTTGCACCCTCATATTCTGATGTCAAATACGAACATTGCTCCGTTTAATTTCTCCGGCGAGTTTGTGATATTCAGGTTGGAGCAGAAATGAATACGGACAGAACAAAAGGATCCCGTAACTTTCCAACAGCCGAGACCTTCTCTTTTCGACGGATGTACGGGGATCTCTGATAGGGCAGGGTCTGGTTGCTAGGAAACCATAGTGTTCATCCAGGGAATTTATGAGAAAATTGCGGAGTAGAGGATTTGCAGTCAGGCTGTTATTAACTGCCAGTAATATTTATCTAATATTCTTTGGCTGTCCCTTTAGTGACACGGTCATCCAATCGTGTGCGTATATATATATATATATATATATATATATAAATATTCTGAAATTAACCCTTCCCGTGATTGCAGACGTGGCATGCTGTAATAATGGCAGCAGCCTATGAGTTAATGAAGGGAGAGGTGAGATTCTAGTCATATTCACAGAAACAGAGCTGTAAAATATGAGCTCAGATTTGCATTATTGCGAGAAACATTCTGCATATATTTCCACTATCAGGGTCAGGGAGAGCCTCTCTCTGAGTATTTTGGCAGCTCTGTGTCTACCTGGTGTTAGAGATTGGAGCTTTGTTCTAACAATAGGAAGCAGATCCCGCAGTCGCAGGGGGGCCAGACCGTGGAGTCTGCTTCCTCTATAGCTAATAAGAAAACCCCTTCCTCCCTAGCCACTCTATTACCTGCGGCAAGGAAGGGCGGCTGAAGTCGGCACTGAGTGGGCGTAGTCAGGCAGGAGTGGGCAGAGTTGGGCAGGAGTGGGTGGAGTCGGAGCAGGGCAGAGGCAGGACAGGAAGTGGGCGGATTGGAGTGCGCCAGGCCCCTCTGAAGATTTTTTTGCAGGGGTTACGCCACTGCTAACAATTCATGTCTGGGGAGAACGGAAAACATTTATTTCTGCTTCAACAATGAACTTAAATTTCCCCCATTCTATGAATTTGAAGGTAGATTTTTATGTGCTTTGCACACCCAGCCAGGTTCCCTGAAAAGGGGTGGTTTACCTTTAAGTTAACTTTTAGTATGTTATAAAATGACTAATTCTAAGCAACTTCGGCCTTCATTTTTTAAATTTTCTTTTATAGTTTTTGAATTATTTGCCATCTTCTTGACCCCCTTTACGTAGACCACCAGCTCTAAGAAACGGAGGAAAGAGGTGCTCGTACCATATCAGGGATAGAAACAATAATAATAATAATAGAAACCAGTTTATTTATTTATTATTTAACAAAAGGACAGGCATGGTGCCCATTCAGATACACAATGTAGTAGGCTGCTGTGAGTTCTGTATATTGGTGCCGCGTTCTGGCCATTAAATTCGATTCAAATTCACAGACAAAAACCTTTCTTATGTTTTGTATTTGCTTGAAAAAAAACAAGATTTGCTCTTTGATACTGACCAGAACTGCTGCAATCCTATGATAACCACCCAGTTACTGTACCTACTCAAATACAGTGAAACCTATCAGTGAAACCTATCAACCTATTATATGTACCTACTCAAATACAGTGAAACCTCGCTTTTATATACTGTGATATTAAAATTTTCCTGCATTTTACAGTCTTTCTGTGGTCCCACCAATACATAACAAATAATACATTTCCCTGGATTTTACACTTTTTTTTTTTGGTTCACTGAAAAATCTAAGTCTGCGGTTCTACTGTACTAATTGCCAAATTTTCTGCATGTTTGGCCAGTAAACTATTGATCCTGCTTAAAGGGATTGTTCACCTTAATGACTTAATGTAGAAAGTGATATTCTGAGACAATGGTTTTCGAGTTATTTAGCTTTTTATTCAGCGGCTCGCCAGTTTGCAGTTTCAGCAATCTGGTTGCCAGGAGCCAAATTACCCTAGCAACCATGCACTGCTTTTAATAAGAGACTGGAATATGAATATAAGAGAGTCAGAAGAGAAATATGAGTAATAAAAAGTAACAATAGCAATAGGTAGCCTTACAAAGCATTTGCTTTTTAGATGGGGTCAGTGACCCTCTTTTGAAAGCTGAAAATAGTTCAAAAACTATAAAAAAGGAAAAAACCAATTGAAAAGTTGCTTAGAATTAGCCATTCTATAACATACTAAAAGTGAACTTAAAGGTGAACCACCCCTTTAATATATATTTTGACTGTTGTCGTAGGCAATCCGGGCTGCACCCATTGTGGACTCACTGAGAGTTATGCTGAGTGTCCAGTGCTCGGTTGGATCCCATATATCAGAGCCTGACCCAATATAATAGGCAGTTCCTGCATATTGTAATCCTTTCCCTAAGCAAACACAGCTTCGGATGCCCTCACAATACCTTAGAAGCTGTGATGCTGTTGCTAAGTAACCAGTGTGATGGGGAAAAAAATAAAGGCATCTTAAAGTTATGCACTAAATGTAAAAAACAATGGTGTTGTTCTTAACAAGGTGACAATTCTAGGCTTTCCCTATCATTTCTGCGGGCTTCATCTTTCTGCTTTTGCCATCGATCATTCGCATCAAAGGGAAGAAATAAAATGTACAAACTCTGCCCGCATCTAGCAACCCATAGCAACCAATCAGATGTTTGCTTTCAGAAATGCCACCTACTGGTCGGTTTACAGGTAGCCCTGGGAAAACTTTGCACCTTTTCACCTCCAAGATTTGGGGCCTTGACTTGGTTCCCCCCCTTTTCTCATATCCCAGGTCTTTGCAGGAGATGTCTGGCAGAGAATTTACCTTGAAAATGAGTCAGGCTGAAAGGCCGGAGCTGCCGAATGCTTGTCATACTTAATGGTTTTTAGTGTACAACAGCTGGCTGACATTATATAAAGCTGTGATGGCCAGCTGGTGCTTGGATGCATTAATGCCGGCTCCAGAAATAGAAGCAGATATTTTTCTACCTAAGGTTCATCCAGACTACAACAGCCCCAGCACACTACTTAGTGAACATATGAAATGCTGCACTTACAAACCAGTTATAAGTTAAATACAGAAAATACATGTGCAACCAGTAAAATGTATGTTTATAGATGGATTAAGTGATGTAGCCTTGTGTCCTGTAGCCTTGTGTCTTTATATGGTCACAGAACCCTTCAGTAACTTCTAATATCCTTATAATTTACAGTAGGGGGTACATTATCCCTTGTAAGACATGAGTGATACTCAGAGTTCCCTGTATAACTCAGTCTGCAGCCTTGTGCCTTTATATGATCACAGAACCTCTCAGTGATTTCTAATATCCTTATCATTTACAGTAGGGGGTACATTATCCCTTATAATACATGAGTGATACTCAGAGTTCCCTGTATAACTCAGTCTGCAGCCTTGTGCCTTTATATGGTCACAGAACCCCTCAGTGACTTCTAATATCCTTATCATTTACAGTAGGGGGTACATTATCCCTTATAATACATGAGTGATACTCAGAGTTCCCTGTATAACTCAGCCTGCAGCCTTGTGTCTTTATATGGTCACAGAACCCCTCAGTGACTTCTAATATCCTTATCATTTACAGTAGGGGGTACATTATCCCTTATAATACATGAGTGATACTCAGAGTTCCCTGTATAACTCAGCCTGCAGCCTTGTGTCTTTATATGGTCACAGAACAACCCCTCAGTGACTTCTAATATCCTTATCATTTACAGTAGGGGGTACATTATCCCTTATAATACATGAGTGATACTCAGAGTTCCCTGTATAACTCAGCCTGCAGCCTTGTGCCTTTATATGGTCACAGAACCCCTCAGTGACTTCTAATATCCTTATCATTTACAGTAGGGGGTACATTATCCCTTATAATACATGAGTGATACTCAGAGTTCCCTGTATAACTCAGCCTGCAGCCTTGTGCCTTTATATGGCCACAGAACCCCCTAATATCCTTATCATTTACAGTAGGGTACATTATGCATTATAATACATGAGTAATACTCAGTATTAATCATGGACATGAATTCTTAACTTCCATAACATAGATGATAGTTGCCCCATCCTGATCAATGAGAGCAATATATTGTAAGCCAGGCAAGAATAGTATTCCATTTATAATATTGTATATCTGTTGCACTGAATCAGCACCCAATTAATGTGAAATGTGTAATTTTCTGTCAAATCTAAGAGCCGAACTCCCCCCATTGTAACTTATTCATAAGATATCCTAGAGGGTGCCTTGTATTGATATTCAAAGAGAGATTATTGGGCATCACTATTGTGTAAGTGGAAATATTCAGAAGGCAATCTAAAATCCAATTACCCTGCCATCTGGATTGTCCTCTCGGAAGGAGGCGGCCATCTTTGATTGGCAGTCACAACCTGGGCCCAGATTTATTCAGCTGGGAAAGAGGAATAAGTCATCAATATAAGGCAGACAAAAGGCATTGACATTTTCATTTGTAGTTTTATCAAGACATAAATGGAATTTGATTAAAAGGGATAACATGTTGCTGAACTACAGCCCTGAATATACCTCTACATCACTGGTTCATTTCTATAGAACATAAAGGGGCACAATGGGCATATTATGGATTTAGGCTTTATGGAGGACTCCACGGAGGGGTTTGTGATTGGTTAAATGATATAATCAGGATTCTGTGTTCCAGCGGAGGCCAGGAAACCCCAATACCAGGACAGGTGTGAGAGGGAAACTGTATATTGAGACACCCACTCTCCGGATTAGAAGCCAATCCTATACCAAGGCTTCATGACAGCTGGAAGCTTCCTGTAACTAATGCATCAGTTATCTAAGGTCAGCTGTCTGAACTGCCCGGCACATTCTGTATAATCTCATATAATACAGTATGTGGGTGAATTTTGTAACATTAAACACGTTTTCTGTGGCTGCCCTCCTGATGTTTGATTTCGACTAAATTGCCCAACAGTCTCCCAATGTTAAATAATAGCAAGATGGCTGACGTAGGGCTGAAAGGCAGAATATTTGATGGGGCATCTTATGTGTTAAAGGAAAACTTTACCCTACCCCCCAAAATTAAAAGGTATGGAGTCCGTTATCCGGAATCCCGTTATCCAGAAAGCTCTGAATTAGGAATGGTCATCTCCCATGGACTCCATTTTATCCAAATAATCCAGATTTCCTTTTTTTCTGTAATAATAAAACAGTTGCTTGTACTTGATCCCAACTAAGATATAATTAATCCTTATTGGAAGCAAAACCAGCCCATTGGGTTTATTTAATGTTTACATGATTTTATAGTAGACTATAATGGAAATATTTACTGATGTCTATATTCCAGTTTGGTAATAAATATATTCTTTATGATATAAACTATCTGTTGATTTAGTACAGGCATGGGACCTGTTTTCCAGAATGCTCGGGAGCTGGGGTTTTCAGGATAACGGATCTTTCTCTAGTTTGGCTCTTCACACCTTGAAGGAGAACCTACCCCCCTACCCTACATAGACCCCCTCCCTCCTCCCCCCCAACCTAGCTGCTACCCCAGGCATATGCCCCTAACTTTTAAGTTACCCCTCAGTGCAGATTCATGGCATTGGAGTTCACAGACGCCATCTTCTTCTTCGGTCTTCATCGGGTTTTCTTTTGAATCTTTTAAAGATTATTACCAAACTGGAATATAGATATCAGTAAATATTGCCATTTTACATCTTTAACCTTGAGCCACCATTTTGTGATGGTCTGTGTGCTGCCTCAGAGATCACCTGACAGGAAATACTGCAGCTCTAACTGTAACATGAAAAAGTGTTTTGTGTGCACTGTGAATCATAGGATCCCAGGGGGCGGCCCTTAGTACTTAAAATGGAAATTTTCTATTTAGGATTACCCAATGGCACATACTACTAAAAAAAGAATATTATTATGAAAATGGTTTATTTACATGAAGCAGGGTTTTACATACGAGCTGTTTTATGTAATGTATCTATATAGAGACCTACACTGTTTGGGGGGTACAGTTTGCCTTTAAAAACCTTGATATTTTGATGGTCAGTGCTAAATCCTTAGGACTGTTGTGTCCTCTGAACTGTTTTTGTGGCTTCTGATGCCTTTAATGGTTTACATTCTGAGCAACATAGAGGAGAGGAAGTCCCTGCTCGAACACAGAGTCCATCAGATCTCTATAAACTCCTGAATGACCCTTCATTTATTCAGGCAGTGTTTAGACAGAGATTTATTAAAGTCTGGAGGTTTTATTGATGACTGTACTGCATCCATGTTGTCTCAGTTAGCATAGGGTCCACCAGTTTTGCTCCCTACTCACCCATAGGGTTGCCACCCGGCCTAGCCAGTAAAACACCGGCCAAGGCCGGGGCCGGTATTACAAATTTAGTTGTAGTTGCCAGTACATATGTAATACCCTTAAAAAAGCCTTTGGCCTGCCCCCAATTTGCTTAGAACTTACCTTTTTTTCAGCCTTCTGGCCATTGGGTGGCATCGCCCGCCCCCTTCTGCTTCACGGTATATGACTCAGCCCCTTTTTTACATCACGGGAACGCCCCTTTTGTTCCCGCCCCTACACCGGCCGGTAAAAACTTTGAGAAAAGGTGGCAACCCTACCCACCCAGTAGGGTTGCCATCTTTGCATCAAAGCCAGACAAATGAGGTACGGTTGATGAGCTTTGGGGACGGCAGTTAGCTTGGCATTCTGAGCATAGTGGTGAGCTCATCTACACTCTTCTAATATACAGAATCCTGCCTGCCCTGTGATGTCACACCGTGCCCCCTCCAGCACAGGACAATAACATTTACCAGTAAAGGTAGCTACCCTGTTAACGAGTGCACGCAAATGGGTATATCTAGAAGCATGATTGTGGGCGGGACCTGAGGACATAACAGGGCGTGCCCAAATGCTCCCATGGTTCCCTGTCCGTATCAGTCCATCTGGCCAGTCATTGCCTCTTGGATTATCACCTTGCACCTGATTTAATGTATATTTCAGCATTTTCTCCTTGGTGAAACATTCTCCGGTCCTGCCTGGTTAATCCCTTAAAACGTTCATTTTAGAATTATTTTCCTCTCTCGTTGTCCCTGCTGTACTTCAGACTCGGCATATTAATATTCATACCCCAGGTTCCTTTGTTTGCCGTGAAGTTCTTGTCAAACAGTTTAGACATTTGACAGAGAACCTTTTACATAGCGGGAGCTCGTCCAGATTAAATAGAATTTTAAGTGTTTGCCTTGAAACTCTATTGCCACCTTCTATTTTCTAATTACCTGAAACCAGTGGGTCAAGCAGAGAATTCCAGGCGATTACATGTGATTACTCCAAGGCCATTTGCTTACAGGCGTTGCTTTTTTCTATTAAAATCTTCCCAATGCAACTTTTAAAGGGAGAGTAAACCCTACTGCACTGCTCAACCCTGATGATGCTGGAGTACAGAGCCCACAATGTCTTAACCTTGATAATACTGTAGTCCAGCAACAACTGAGTAAAAGTTTGGTAGAGCAGTGCAGGGCTGCAGGGTTTACTTCCCCTTTAACAAGAGCAGTGGAGAAGATTAAAAAGCCACAGCATGCTAACACAATTATAAATACCAGTGTGTTAGGCTTCAAAGCCTGCTGGTCACGCTGTCAGCTACATACAGTAGATACAAAAGGCTGCCTTATTAAATGAGACATACTATATTTCCTTTAATCCTTATGCCTTTTATGCCTTATCTCTTTAATGCTTATGTCCCTATTGTTAGGCATTAAAGGGAAAGGCGAATTCTATTTTGTATTACTATGCAAGAAATAAGCGCAGGGAATACTACAGTTACATGTGTTCAAATCAAAGCCATCAAAGAATTGTTGGGTGTTCTGCACTAGATATTTATATTATATTGTATTTCCCCCTTGCTAAACCCCCCTGGACATGTATTAAAATGATGCTGATTTCTGCAGGTTGACATTGCTCCCTCCCACTGCTCGAGAGTAACATAGTTCTGTTTAAAGGACAAGGAAAGTTAAACTAAAGAAGTAGCTAGAAATGTTGTACATTATGTTTTAGGCTTCTGTAACAGCCCAAGGCAACCACAGTAAAGATCTGTGTCTCCAAAGATGCCCCAGTAGCTCCCCGTCTTCTTTTCTGCTGATTCACTGCACATGCTCTGTCCTGCTGTCACTTACTGAGCTTAGGGACCCACACACAATATACAGTACACATAGAATAGAAATGTCACAATATAAGGCTGATTAGTAATTAATACAGATAATTACTACATGACAGCCAGTGGCGTAACTAGATATTACTGGGCCCTTACAGCAAATTATTTTTCAGGCCCCCAAAATGTTTAGAGGTTGACTTGTTTCTCCAATATTTATTGAAATTGTATATGAATTAGGGCCTCATGGGGCCCCTATACCTCCTGGGCCCCCCTGCAGCCGCAGGGTCTACTTCCTCTATAGTTACGCCCCTGATGACAGCACAGAAACCAGTGCAATTAGCATCAGAATGTAATAATCAGCCCTGTAGCATCAGCTTATATTACAGGGGAAGCTCATTTTCTGCTGGATAATTAGTGACGAGCCCTAAGCTTAGCTTCTCAACAGCTGCTCAGAGCCCACTGAGCATGTGAGTGTCACAGACACTTTCCAAGATGGTGACCCCCCTGTGACAAGTTTGAAGTCCTGGATCATTGCTGCTACAAGTTCAGTATATAAAACATTGCAGTTTTAGCCATATTCATTTCTAGGGTTTAGTTCTCCTTTAAAGGGTATATAACTTTATACAGGGGCGATCCTGGCCCCTCCGCCGCCTGAGGCAGCAGTGTTGGAAATTCGCTCTTAAAGTACCAGGACGAGCATTTTTGCTGCCCATGGTACCTAGTGGGGTGCTGCCGCCTGAGGCAACAGCCTCAACTCGCCTCATTGGTGAAGCACCCCTGACTTTATATATATATATATATATATAACACTCTCTCCATTTGCAGACCCCTAGATCTCCACATTTAAAGGGTTGGTTCATCTTTAAGTTAACTTTTAGTATGTTATACAATGGCCAATACTAAGCAACCTTATTGGTCTTCATTATTTATTTTTTATAGTTTTTTAATTATTTGCCTTTTCTTCTGATTTTATCCAGCTTTTGAAATGGGATGGGGGGGGGGGGTCAGTGACCCCATCTAATAAACAAATGCTCTGTAAGACTACAAATGTATTATTATTGCTACTTTTTAGTACTCATTTTTCTAGGTCCTCAAATATTCATATTCCAGTCCCTTATTCAAATCAGTGCATGTTTGCTAGGGTAATTTGGACCCTAGCAACCAGATTGCTGAAATTGCAAACTGGAGAGCTGCTGAATAAAAAGCTAAATAATTAAAAAACCACAAATAATAAAAAATGAAAACCAATTGCAAATTGTGTCAGAATATCACTCTCTACATCATACTGAAAATTAATTTAAAGGTGAACAACCCCTTTGAAGATGATATAAATAGGGATGCACCGAATTCAGGATTCGGTTTGGGATTCGGCCAGGATTTGGCCTTTTTCAGCAGGATTCGGATTCGGCCGAATCCTTCTGCCTGGCCGAACCAAATCCGAATCCTAATTTGCATATGCAAATTAGGGGTGGGGAGGGAAATTATGTGACTTTTTGTCTCAAAACAAGGAAGTAAAATTTTTTCCCCTTCCCACCCCTAATTTGCATGTGCAAATTAGGGTTCGGATTTGGTTCGGTATTCGCCCAAAACTTTCGGGAAGGATTTGGGGGTTCGACCGAATCCTATCTAGTGGATTCGGTGCATCCCTAGATATAAACTTAAAATCTGGCCATATAGTTCTGATTAAACTCGTTTAACCTGTTGAATGATTTTAAAGGGGGGTGGTTCACCTTTCCTAAATCTGACTCATGATTGTTGCTTGAAACTAAGAAGAGACGAAGGTGAAGTGTAAACTGAGCAGATAGGATTCTTGCGTTGGAGGATCCTTTGGCGTTAGTTGGGTTGCTCGCCCTGGAAAGACTTTGGGGGTAATGTAATAAAAGGCACTACGTTTGCCCATGGGCAGTAACGCATAGCAACCAATCAGCAGGCAGCATTTACTGGTCACCTGTTTAAAAGCAACCATCTTATTGGTTGTTATGGGTTACTGCCCCATGGCAAACTTAGAGCCTTTTATTACATTAGGGGGCAAGTGTTGTATTGCTTTAAGGCCAAAACTAGGGTGGCAGACAGAAGAAGCACTAGGTTGCAATTGTGCTAGGGTGCTGGGTACATCCTTCTTCTGTTTGCCGACCCCTGGAGACCACCCTCAGCTCAGTCCAAGTTTGGAAGTAAGCATGGGGGGTGCTTGGTGCCCTCTATGTGCCTATAGATCTGTGTATTTCCGGAGTGACTGAGCGCCAAACACTAGGCCGATAGTGATTATTAATTGCACTTGACTTCCTGCTAATGCCGTATAATTCCAGAAAAATACACAGTGATATTGTAATTTTCTCCACTTTCACCGCCTTTCTGCGTTCTCAAAGCAAACGGAAATCAATATTCCTGGGGAGAGCGAGAGGGAGACGGAATCATTATTTGAACTCTGAGCTCAACAAACATTTGCCGGCTTGAAGTGGTCATACATCCAAGGAGACGGCCGAGGGTTGATGTGATGCTTTTACATAAAGAGGAATATTAGATATCAGATGTGTTGGCTCTTTAGAACATAAGCATTCCACGGGGAAGAAACAAGAGGGTTAAAGACTACACTTCCTGGTTTGAGTCTCTCAGACTGATTATTAATACAATGAGATGATCTCCAATAAGTACTCTGTCAACTTGCAGTACATCAGTCATAATGATTCCATAGGGAGACTAGAGCATCAATATTACGCCATAATCAGATGTCCAGAGGGCTAATATACTGGATTTAAAGGGGAAATATAAACCCAGCCGTAACGCCGTCCCACAACGCCCACTCTGAAAACCAAAATTTACCTATGAGTATTCTACTGATCATAAACTTCATTATAAATGCAAAAGAACTGACCAATGAGAAAGGCATCTTGCTGTTATCTTACATATAGAGATAATTATGTCATTTATTTCTTCATTATATGACACTGGAATCAAACATGGGGATAAAGGACAGACTTGTTCAGTGCTGGGAAACTCTGCTTTAAGCTTCCAACTCCAGTTGCAGGAACAAAGAACATGGAGCCAGATTGATACAGATCAGCTGGGATTCTCATTGGAGGATTTTTTGCATTTTAAAGCTGTCGTTGGTTGTGGAAGTTTGGGGGAAAAGCTTTATTTACTTCCTTGTTTTGTGACAAAAAGTCACACAATTTCCCTCCCTGCCCCTAATTTGCATATGCAAATTAGGATTTGGTTCAGCCGGGCAGAATGATTCGGCCAAATCTGAATCCTGCTGAAAAAGGCCGAATCCTGGCCTAATCCCGAACCGAATCCTGGATTCGGTGCATCCCTAGCCTTGACCTTTATTAAATGTTACATTATTCTGGGATTTGTAGTCCAGCAACAACTGAGTAAAGTTTAATGCCTCAAGCAATGATTGCATGAACAAGAAAAAGCCCACAGGTCTGGCATAAAGAGGAAAGGCAGGATTCTCATTGGAGGCTCCTTCTGCATTAATTAGGCACCAGCACCTAGATTGGGTGTGACGCATGTCAGAATGAAGAATGTACCAAACCAATGATTTCTAAATTTGGATTAATCCTGAATTGAGTTTGAACCCTAATTTACATATTCAAATTTGAAAAAAACTGTGAACCAAAAAAAAAAAAACCATTCACTTGTCCAGAGCTTTAAAATCACATGATTTAAAGTGTTTGGCCGACTCCAAATACTGCAAGAAGTGCCTTTATTTGACTGAATCCAAATCCAAATGCTGGATTAGTTTTTTTACAAAATCATCCCTTGAACTCTCCCATTGAAGTAGGCAAGCAAAACTTAATTTCATATGCAACAGACTCCACCAATGAGAATCCTGCCTTACCGAATGGAAAGACAAAAAGCTTCTATATAACATAGGGAGATTACTATGAAGTTCTGAGTTTAATGATTCGTTGCTAGGCAATCTGGTTTTCCCAAAGTGCCACTGACCCTGTCAAATTGCTGGAAGAAAAGGGTTAACGCCCCAGTAATGTACATGATAGAATAATGTAGGTATAACCCTTTCTGTGTTTCTTTTGATCTATGCCGGTATCCACACAGCAAAGTGATATTACGGGTCTTTAAGGGTTAAGGGAGCTTGCAGAGGAGAATAACAGACAGATGGAAACTGACAGTTGTCTTTAGAATCCCTTTGAAAGCAAATGATTTGGAGCAGCATCTCAGCGATGCACCCACCGCGCTGCTTACGATTCAGTCATAAACAAGCATCCGGGTGTTATTAAAACAAACATGGGCGGATGGTGGGCGAAATTCCCACGTCCCCGGGCTGAGCGTGCCGTTCTTTGTGCCTTAATTCAGGCTTTCATTCTGCTACTCTGCTCCGACAGTAATAGACTTACACGGAACTACCGACACCAACTCCATCTCTTGGTGCCAGTCCTGATCTATTACTTATTGCCAGTTCCACCATGCTTGGACCAGTGCTGCCCTTTAAGGACATATAAACCACCAATGACTGTTCAACCATGGGCTAGCTGATCCGTGCTAGACTACTACTCCGAGCAGCTAGGGTTAAAGCCTGCTGGGAGTTGTAGTCCAGCAACATCACCAACAAGTATTCTCTTGGGGTCAATGACCCAGTGAATACATTAGCTTCCTCCACTTCAATCTACACTTTTCCTCAGTACATCGGGCTCCATAGTTAGTAATAGGGCAGTTTTCCAGACAGACATGTAGGAAAATTGTAATTATTTGTCTGGAAGACTGCTCTTTGAGTGCCAGCTTAATAAACTTGTTTTTTATAGTTTAATTGAATATATGAAATAATACATCTATACAACATTGCTTGTCTCTTACCGGCCTATCTGGTGAAACACCTGGGGCCGGTATTACAAATTTAACCGCAATGTAGTTGCCGGTAATTTGTAATACCCTTAAAAAAAGCCCTCACCCGCCCCCAATTCACTCATTTCATTTCTTTTGCTTCATGGTGAGTGGCTCCACCCCCTTTTGCATCACAGACCGCCCCCTTTTGTTCCGGCACCCCACCGGCTGGCAAAATTTTTAAGAAAAGGTGGCAACCCTACATGTAATATCAGTGAAAGTAATAGGTCATGCTGCTTGAGGTTACTAATCTCATCGGAGGTGGACTCTTTAAGATGGGGTAGTAGCCATGCCCCTCAGTTCCCATATGGTCCAAATGTTTGTATATTGTTCTGTTTGTATATTGCACTTGCTCTATACCTGCTTCAAAAATTCTATTTGTGTTCACTTGGCCGCAGTGGGTGGTGTTGAGTTCTTCCATTTAGATGATGTGGCCAGTTGGGTGGCTGTCAGGACTTGGTTGACCAAGGTTTGGTCAATTTTGCGTATTTTTAGGTAGCGGTTTGCCAAGTAGGATGATGATGGGGTCCAATGGTATTGGTCGTGATAACATTTGGCTTAAAAGGTTCTCTACTTCTCTCCACAGTGGTTGAATTAATGGGCCGTTCCAAAAGATATACAGCAAAGTGCCTCGAGATCCGAAGTTCCTCCAGCACAGGGGGAAATGATGTGCAGTTTATCTGGGGTATAGTACCAGAAAGTCATTATTTTGTAGATATGTTCCCTTTGCCATAAACAAGTAACCATACGATTAGCATTATCCCAAATTAGGGACCAGTCTCCAGCAGACACAGGTTGTAGGAGAGCTTGGTCCCCCTTATCTATATACTTGTGTCTATGCTGGCGGGGATCTGAAGGGGAAGTGAGTAGGTTGTAGATCCTAGTGATGAGGCCCCTCTTTGGTAGTCCATTGGCTGCCAGGGCTTTGAATACCGTATCTTTGGCTTGTGATGAGTAGGGTTCCGGAAAATGATGAACCTGAAAGTATTCGAACAATTTTATGTTAACCGATGGTTGTTTGTCTTGATTTTTTGGAATGGTAAGATCGTGAGTTTGCGGATTTAATAAGTCTCTAAGATGAAGCTTAGACCATTTGGTGCTACCATACGGTTTTGATCTGCTCCCTTAGCTGAAGGTTCAGGGCGCAGCACCTGGACCTCTTCCATTACTTGGTGAGTCAGTACTTTGAGACCTCATTTTTTATGTCCATAGTTAGTAGGACTGAAGCTTGTTCAACCACTTTGGGTTTTTTGGGGGGCTGTTCAGTTCTGGAAGGAGGATATGGTAAACCCAAGTGTCCCATGGGCATCACTAGTTGTCACCTTTCCTCTATATGCTGTCTGGACAGGGGGCGGGGAGCGTGATATCATGGGACTGGATATGATGTGGCATCTGTGATTAATTCAATGAGAATCCTGCCCGGTTTTCCTAATTTGGAAAGCCAGTCAGGCAGTTTTGACCCTTGCAGCCCTACCGAAAACTGGGCTGTCAGGGTCAAAACCGGAGAGGTGGTAGCTAGGGTTGACACCTTTTCTGAAAAAAAATTCTGGCCTTCCTATCTATTTATCTTTTTTCCCTATTAATAACATTGGGATCAGTCATCATTTTTACAGGCCGGTAAAAAAACAGCCAGGTGGCAACCCTAGTGGTAGCCCTAGTCAAATGAGCATCACTAGTTGTCACCCTGTTGACTGCCAACTTGGGTGACAGTGGCTGGTGTTATTTTTGAGATGCGTTTTTTTGTGCCGCCAGCCTGGCATTTTCTATGGTGTTACTTCTACCGAGCCGACACTGCCATTCCCTTTCTCATCCCTCCCTAAGTAACAATGTAAGAAATTTCCTAGACTGAGAATCCCTCTCTCCATGGCGAGCCCTAAATCAGACGGGGGCACTTGTTTCAAGAGGATGCCCTTGAAAAGCTCCTGCCTTATATCAAGCGACTGGCAGCGCTCGCCAGGCTTAGCTTCCTGACAAAGTGATGCCCAACCTGGCAAAATAACGGCTTCCCATCTGGTTCCTATCACAGGTCTGTGAATAATGGATGTGAATATTTGTGTGTGCACAGGGGGGTGGAGGGGTTCTGAAGCCAATGGAGCTGCTTGGCAACATCCTTCACTTACATGGCACCTGCTTGGCACAGGCGCTGGGAGCCGGCTGATACTGGGCCCCAGGAACCGTCAATTCTACTGTCATCAGCAATAAACTTTTCGCAACTTCTGCTTCTTTCATTTAGACAGTTCTATATTTTTCCCAGGCGTTAAAGTGATGGTGTTTTGTCCTCTTATTTTTTATAAAAAAATTCTGCTGGGGAGACACAGGCGTCCCAAGACAGCAGTGCAGTAAAGTGTGATTCTTTTGGTGCCTGTTGACGCCAGCTGCCATGGAAACCCTGTACTTACTGCCATGTTCAAGGTGGTGTTATGTCTAAGGTCCCCCAGCCCCCTGCCTACCCCTAGTTCCAGCCCTGCTAGACTACAACTCCCAGCATGCCTTGTGTCTCCAAGACACTGGAACACCCTGGGTTAACTCTGCTATCAAGCTGTGTTGCTATTACATTTCATGCTCAATTTAAGGTTAATTGTGGTCAGGGTACAAAACATAATTAGTTTAATTGAAAATACAGCCGGAAGAGAGAGTTTCTGAGCGGAGCGTCAGGACTCCAGTGGCAGTGTCTGCTCAACCCCAGACTGCTGCCAAGTCTGTTCCATATGGATAACCATAGCCGGAGCTGACACTCTTTCATCTTAAAGGAAAACTTTACACCCAAAATGAATACATGAGCAACAGATAGTTTATATCAAATATTAAGTGGCACATTAAAGAATCTTACCAAACTGGTATATATATATATATATATATATATATATATATATATATATATATATATATATATATATATATATATATATTAAAGTAAATATTTACATCTCTTGCCTTGAACCGCCATTTTGTCATGGTCTGTGTGCTGCCTCAGAGATCACCTGACCAGAAATACTGCAGCTCTGACTGTAACAGGAAGAAGTGTGGAAGCAAAAGACACAACTCTGTCTGTTAATTGGCTCATGTAACCTAACAAGTATGGTTTGTTTGTGTGCACCATGAATCCTACGATCCCAGGGGGTTGTCCTTATTTTTTAAAATGACAGTTTTCTATTTATGATTACCTAGTGGCACATACTAATAAACAAGTATATTATTATGAAAATTGTTTATTTACATGAAGCAGAGTTTTACATATGAGTTGTGTTATGCAATATATTTTTATGGAGACCTACATTGTTTGAGGGGTATAGTTATAGTTTAATGTATATGCCTCTGTATTGCCCCCCATATCAGCATGAGAGATTCCATTTGTTGAAGCTCGTGCCCTCAGACAGACACCCCTTTTTTATTCTGCTGTCGATGAAATTATTAGGAGGTAGCAGCAGCGTCCGTGGGCTGTTGAGCTCTGGACGTTTTATTGCAATCTTTTATTTATGGGGGGGGGATCATTTATTCATGTATAATGCGACAGTACAATCAATAGGATGCGTTATGAAAAGAAGGAGATGTGTTCTGTATCGAAACGGCTCTGATTGATAAAGAACCATTGCTGCTTGGTCTGATGGTCTGAGTTAGAAAGTTTCTCTTTTTACCCTTCATAGAAATATATCCCTATACGAGTCATTTAAAATACATGAGCAGAGAGGGAGCCCGCAACAAGCCCTGGAGACACCAGGCAAGATGGCGTCACTGCGCATCTAAATAAAACCTGGTCCAGTGTGGTTTAAAGAAGAACTAAAGCGTAAATAAAGAAGTAGTTAGAAATGTTGTTCGTTATGTTTTGGGTTTCTGTACCAGCCCAAGGCAACCACAGCCCTTTAGCAATAAAGATCTGTGTCTCCAAAGATGCCCCAGTAGCTCCCCATCTTCTTTTCTGCTGATTCACTGCACATGCTCTGTGCTGCTGTCACTTACTGAGCTTAGGGACCCACTCACAATATACAGTACATATATAATAGAAATGTCACAATATAAGGCTGATTAGTAATTAATACAGATAATTACTACATGGCAGCACAGAAACCAGTGCAATTAGCACCAGAATTTAATAATCAGCAAACCTGTAGCATCAGCTTATATTACAGGGGAAGCTCATTTTCTGCTGGATAATTAGTGACGAGCCCTAAGCTTAGCTTCTCAACAGCTGCTCAGAGCCCACTGAGCATGTGAGTGTCACAGACACTTTCCAAGATGGTGACCCCCTGTGACAAGTTTGAAGTCCTGGATCATTGCTGCTATTGACAAGCTGAAACTTTAAGCTGGTGCAATAAGCTCAGTATATAAAATATGGCATTTTTAGCCATGTTCATTTTTAGGGTTTAGTTCTCCATTAAGGAATAAGGGCACCAGCCATCACTTAAATGTCAGAGTTGAGCCAAGTCATGGCAGGCAAGAAGTAATTTTTCCTCCTATTTGTGCCCACCCCAAAGCTTCACCCTAGGTAGCTGCCTACTCTGTCTACCACTACCTCTGGCCCAGGCCTCTCCACAAATCCTGGTGGATCACTAACCTTCTCTCCAGTGCCGATAAATTACCTTTTCTCTCTCTGCCCCTTCCTACCTGCGACCTTGGCACATACTTCTCCCTACCCCTAGTTCCAGCCCTGCTTACAATTAAGGCTTCAGCCTCAGTTCAAACAGCTGTCCAGAGAAATTACAGTCAGCTAGCCATACGCTTTAAAGGGAAATAAAGTCTAGAAAATAATCTGGGAAGGGATATTGAATTTTATAGAATGAACTTAAAGTACCAGCCCAGAGGTTCAGAAACTCTATAACAGTAATTATCCAGGCCTTCAAAGTTGTCCCCAGCAATTCCCCATCTTGGATCTTGTTAGACTATCTTCTGTGTGTCAGTGGCATTGCACATGCTCAGTGTGCTCTGGGCTGCTCCTAAAATAAGGGCTTGTTGGAGAACATCTTTCATAAAACTGATGCTTCAGGGCTGAACTGAACTTTAATTAAAAAGTCCAGTGATGCAGATGCAGAATGCACTGGATTATATGCTGCTGTTTTATGTCATCCTTAATTAATTACTAATCAGCCTTGTGTTTGGACTTTTATATTGTGTATATGTACTGTATATTGTGAGTGGGTATGACACCAGCCCAGAGTATGTGCAGTGAATCAAAGAAGATGGGGAGCTACTGGGGCATCTACACTGGCACAGATCTTTACTGCTAAAGAGCTGCGGTGGCTTTGGGCTGGTACAGAAAAGTGTTTGCCAAACAAGCAGATCTTTGCCCAGTGTGGCCAGCTGCATCCGTTTAAAAATCAGCAAGTTCCTATAGCAGAGAAAAAGAAACCTGTACTTTGATACCTGCCGCCCGCAGATTAGACGCTATCAGGCAAGGCTGTTACTCAAGGGGCTCTAGCAACGGAGATAAATTATATTTGCTGATATTAAATTATTTTTTGTGCCTTGTTGGCAATTTTATGCTGTGCCAGTCATGACAGACACGGTTGTTGCACAGTTGAGGTTCCGCCAATCTTCAGATTTCAAAGAGTGAAAGGGAAATGTTGGTCTTGCTGAGTTTTCCGCTTCATTGTGTTGTGAGATTTGGGGCAAGGGAAGGGGGTACAAACAGGGAGGCAGGGGGTGCAGAGATCAGCAACAGCTGGAGTTGTAGACTGGATTATAATATCTACACATAGAGGCACACAGGGTCGGACTGGACATGGGGGGGGGCCCACCGGTTAACTATACTCCGGGCCCCCCTGCGCGCATGTCTGAACACCAGCGCGCATGCGCGAACGTCTAGGCGCACGCCCCCGTGTGTGCACAAACGCCGGTGTGCATGCGCAAATGTCGACACGCATGCGATACCCGCGCACCGATTCATTTTTATTTGGGGCCCCGGACATCGGGCGGGGGGCCAGGACATTATGGGAGGGGGGCTGGGCCAGTCAGATGCTGGAGGCACATTTATCAAAGGTCAAATTTGGAATTCATGTGGGTTTTTAAAAACTCTGATAAACTCCCATGAACTCTAAATTCGACCGATCAAAATTTATTTAAAAAAAAAAAATCAAATTTCCTAACTCAGGTGAATAGGATCGGCCCGAAAACTCAAATCAAATTCAATTCAAGTTTTAAAAACTTGATTCGAGTTATTTCTCAAAAAAATACTCAATTCAAGTTATTTCTCCGAAAAAGCTCGAAATGTCAGGAAGGCTGCAAACAACTCAGAATTTATCCCAGGATGCCTCCCATTGACTAAAACAGCAATTCGGCAGGTTTTAGTTGGCAAATAGTCAAATTTGAGTTCTTAAAGGGCCAGTGTATAAAACTCGAAAATCAAATTAGAATTTTTAAAAAACTAGAATCGAATTTGAACAATTCTCTAGGTGAATTTGACAGTTTTGATCAAAAATTCGAACTTGAATTTTCAATTCGACCCTTGATAAATCTGCCCCGTAGGGATATAGTAGGGGAGGTTGAAGAAAGAATACAAATTAGGGTTGGCACTTCTTACGATAAATAGAAAGGGAAGGAGGCGGGATTGTGAGGGGGGCACTGATGTAAAAGGGGCAGGTGGTGATGCAAAAGGGGTAAATTGGGCAGGGTGTTTGGTGAGTAGAGTGGGTGATAGACCAGCAGAGGGGATTGAGTCTGAGCTGGGAACATGTTGATTGGGGGCAAATTGACTGAAAATTATCAGTGGGGCAACATGTCTCATCTGGGCATCCCAGCAAAAAGCATTTTCATTGACCCCCATGATCTGCTGGGACCTGAATCCTTAGTTACTGACCCCTTCCCGGAAGTGGAGCCATAGAGCAAACCACATGGTCCAGGCCCCTCTTCCATGCTGTATGGTAGTTGCACCCAGGATTGGACTGGGCCAACCAGGGCCCACCAGGACTTTGAATGAAGAGCCCTTTTCCCACTCACCCGTGTGCTTTAATTTGCCGTTACCAGTTCAGGGTAAGGTAGCAGGCTGGGCTGCCGGGTCCCACTAGAATTTTTCCTGATGTCCTGCTGGCCCAGTCCAACATTTGTTGCACCCTGGCTATAGTTACATCAAGACATAGTGACCTATCAGCAGTTACCATTTACTTGTGAGCTGTTTGAAAGCAAGCATCTGGTTGGTTGCTATGGGTTGGGGCAGACTCTACAACGGCAACACTCAGATTAGTTTAATTTCAAGAATAAATTATGATGATGGTGATGAAGAGCTTGAAGGTCAGAATAAGGAGGAAAAAGCTGAATGCTGCCGGTAAGGGAATAATAAAACTTGTTAAATGTGTGTCTGATGGATAGAGAATGTCCCTTGAAATCAACAGAAGGGGGTCAGTTTTATCATGACAGCCTATCCACGTAAAGTTATTCTTACTTGCCCTTTAACACCAGCGAATGCAGTTACTCCATAATGACAGGGAAATCAATGAGCTCTCACTGAGTAGCTACCTCGCTGCCATAGAGATTTGCTTGCCGGGTCTAAAGTTCTGATGGGAGAGAAATAAAATTGCCGGCTGAGGCGGCCGTTGACCTTGTGAATCAATGTGATTGATGCTACTTTGTTATGGTTGAATTAAAGGCCACGTGACGGCACGCGGATGAGCTATAATATTGCTCCGACAGATGCCGGGCTTCCTCACACGAGCAGTAGGAAAATATTAAGCCATGAAGCAGTTAGGGAGCTGGTACTTGGCACCGGGCGGCCTAGAGTCAATCTGTTTGTCGACTTAGCAAACATGATGTTTTCCTGGTGAGGGAGAAGAATTGAGAATCGGGGACGGGGCGGAACAGAAGAAGCAACAGATTGGTGAGCAGCAGCTCAGATGGGACTATGGAGCAAAGTGCCCAGAAGAGAAGGGAACTGGATGGGGTTCAGTTGAGAGAGGTTGGCATGGGAACGACTCATTTGCACTTCATTATTGGGATTCTTTAGTGGCGTGCCCAGAACATTAAAAGAGAAGGAACTCTTAGAAGCTAAAATTTATTGAGTAAATCTTTATCCTGGGATCAGAGACTTGTTCAGGTCCAATTGGATCAAACCCGCTAGTTGGCATGTACACCCTCAACCTGCTGCTTGATCCGACATGCAACAACTTTATCCACAACTTAGCTTGCTGGCCCGCCCACCATAAATCCAGAAGTGAACCCAGGAGGGGGCATCAGCCAAGGGTGAAAGGAAAGGAATGAGGCTAATCAATAGGTCTTGAATTAAAATTGTGTCTGCTCTTTACATCATATATATATCAAATCATAGTCTTTGTCCTTTGGTTGTTTTCCCACTCCTACATGCAGTCCTGCATCTGGTTGCCAATATGGAATAACCACCAAGCGGTTGGTTATTGCCTAACTGCCTAATCCGCAACCCGCCGACCACCATCAAACAGGAAGTGGTGTCATCAAAAGTGGGCGGAGACAGAAACACGTTTTGTAAGATAAGAAGTTTAGATGAGACCCGCGACCCACAGCTATAGCTGCACTTGAAAATCCTCCCCTCAGTCCGCAGGGTGACCACTTTTTTTGCAGGTAACCCACAGGTACCCGACCCACTGCAGGACTCTATATGGAGGGGCTGAACCAAACCTACCCAGCCTGCAGGTTTCAGGCCAACTCTCGCATCACTAATGCCATGTCCCACTCATATTAGGGTTAATTTACTCCGCAAGTGCACAATGCCCCAGTCCTTTGGAAATAACAATGTTTTTGTGATACAATGATGCAGAATAAATGTTGTAAAGCAATGGAATGAGCCCGTCGTGTTCCACTTCTGGGGTTTGATGCATTGGAACCTCTCAGGCTGAACCTCTGGAGATTCTCCTGCATCAGACCCAGAAAATAGGTCAATATGGCCGCCAGACTCTCATCCTTTAATTGTTCTGTGTTCTATTATGTACGTACACTTACATTGCCTTTGATAGGAATATCACTCCATTACAGCCCAGCATTGTGCATCAGGCAGCACTACACCTGCAGCAGAACTACAACTCCCAGCAGCCCCCTTGAAGTTGCGTTATTTCTGAATGGGTCCCGGAGAGAGTAGCTGCTTGTCAGCAGGAGGAGCGATCACACAGACTGTGTAGCCTGATGGAGTGGGACTATGGGGGTGCGAAATGCATAGGAGGAAATCCTAAAACACAACTGGGGTGGGGACATGTACATGATTTATAGCTCCATAATTCCAAGCGATAACACAGTTAAAGGAGCACTAAACTTAACAAAGAATTAGGACATGATAATTTTTGGGCTTCTGCATCAGCCCAAGGGCCACCTCAACCCTTTGGCAGTAGCTGCAGTTACATCAGCTGAGCTGGTAGATCATCTTGGAAATGGTCCACCCCCCCAGCCTTCTTCTCTTGGAAGGCGCCCAGCGAGGGGAATCCCTGTGATGTACCCTGTGTGCTAGTGGGAAACTCTCGGGCATGGAATGAAGCCTAAAATGTTGCTTCATGGAAAAGCAGATTGACAGGGATATTGGAATGCGAGAGTTAACTACTCGAGATAATCCCATTACATCTGCTGGAGGGGGCCACGTGACAGAGCGAGGGGAAACCCCTCTCTAGAGCCGAGATTTCCCCCCGGAACACAGCAAAGAGCAGCATCTTTTTAATCTTGTTCTAACGGCAGCTGGAAACTGTGGTAATATAAGAAGATCAAAAAAAAAGAGGGGGGGGGATAGAATGTGCAAGAGTTCAGCAGGGAAAATAGAACATGTACAGGTTTCACTGAAAAAGAATGAAATAAATAAATAATGGCGAACAGCAGAATTCTGAGACAATTTGCAATTGGTCTTCATTTCTTTTTTTTTGGTCTTCATTTTTTAAAATCATAGCCTCATCTGATCGCTGGTAGCAACAAGGGAGGGATCTGAAATTCAAAATGGAAGATAAATCGGAGAAAATAAGATATAAAAAATACGAATAACAGTAAAATTAAAGCCTAGCTGCAAGGTTTTTTTTTTATTTCTTGCCGGGGTCAATGACCCCACCTACAGCCAGATTGTATTTTTAGCTCACATATCAAGAGAGAGAGAGCACCTTCCTCCAATGCAAAGTTACAGGTAGAATGATGTGCAGGGTCAAAAGTATACATCAACACTCAAGAAAAGGAAAGTAACCCATGAAGATTGCACCACCAAGATTAATTGATAGTATTTTTAGCTGTGGGCTTGAAAGATCTTGAAACATGGTGGGGGCCAAACTGGTTAGGAGGGTGCAAAAACTCTATCCATGCAGTTTTTGAACCTGGGCCCATGTTCCCCTAGTTACTCCACTGGTTCTGTTGCGTGTGATGAAATTGCACTTCCATGGTGCAAATGCCGCTTAAAAGTGTCAGCAGGGATTGCGTCATAATAATGTCTGCACTTAATTGTTTAGGCACACATCTACCTCACTTGCAGTGTGATCCAGGCACTTGTACGTAATTCAGACCAGGAGGCAGGGCGGGGTGCAACTATTCCCAGGAATTCCTTCTGCTCTTTATTCGTGGTTCGGAATTAAAGGAGTAGGAGAAAACGCTTGATTACATAATACTGGAGGATGGGCGGCGTATGTTTTTACTCCAGTGTAAACCTCCAGGGGGGTCTATAAAATGCAGACACTCGGAGTTGGTGGAGGAGGATTAATTGACTCAAGATGATGCGCTTGGTTCTATTCTCAGCAGGAACTCAATAGGCCTTGAAATTTCCAATGATTTGCTCTGCAGATGGTTATTTTGGACAAAAGAGAATTGTTTATAGAATGTTGGGGTGGAGACAGCAAAACAAAATTAAGAATTAAGAGACAGTGATAGAGTTCCCAAGTAGAGACTTTTATGAAGTCATCAGTGGTCCTCTCATGTCCAGTTACAAGGCTTATCACTCTTGCTCAAGACTGAAGGTGGTCATACATTGATAGAATTTAGTTTTACCCATTGACTGGTCCACGAGCCAAAATTTCAAATATTGACTGATATGACCTTGTACATGGATAACCAAATAGCACTGATTTTGTTCTTCAAGCCAAGGGCCTGAATGACCAGATCTAATCCAAGGTAAGAGGGATCTGTTTTGGTCTATCTCAAGTAGATGTACTTTTCAGGGATAAGGACAATTTCCCTTGGCTGGGCCCCACTAGGATCTGATCCCACCATGAGATCATCTTGTACTCTTGCAGGCCAGTACTACTCTTGAGTGTTTTTACCCAAACTGACCACTATTTGCAAGTATTGTCTGAAATAGGTGAGAAAGGGCCTCCATCAGGGGGCTTGTATGCCAAAGTCCTGTCCCAGTAGGTGGCCCACCTGATGGTTTAGATTTGAATGGAGTTAAAGCCTATAGGTATTTGTTGCTCTTAATGGTGCATGCTCTAATTAGAAGACCACATTATATTTAGTCAGCAGGGCCTACCCTCAGAGCAGTAGAGTGGGCCCAGCACTCTGCTAACTAATTAGCATGGGTCCCCATGGTTATTTATGGCGGCAATAGGGTGTGACTTTAGCATTGCATATGAAAAATACGGTATGTGAGGACTTGGCAAGTGCTGAGAACACCCCAGGTCTAGAACCAGGTTCAATGGTGAATAATTTTATAAAATGATTTAATGTAGTTATTTTTAGGGACCTTGCCCTGAACAGTTTGAAACAAATCATTGTCCCTGGCATTAATATGGAGACGCATGTTAGGGGATTATTTGCCGCAGGAGTCAACTGGGCAATCAAGCTATTGACGTGACTCATCCTTACTGCGTATTTCAGTCCTTAGGGGTCCTACCTGTTCCAACAAAAATAGCCGATGAGCAGCACGCAAGGACGTTCTTCACATGGCATTTTTCTTTTCCATTGATCCCCAGGTGAATTCCCAGTAAAATGTGCTCCCAGTGGAATCTGTCATAAGTGTGCTGATCCGCTTTGTCATTGAAAACAGGGATATTTCCATTCGTGACTTCTTTCTCGGGCAACATCAGCTTCGAGCACTGTACATACGTAATCTTAAAGGGGTAGCTTATCTTAAATTGACTTTTAGGTTGTTGTTAGGGGCAGGGGGGGTAAGGGAAGTTGGGAATTGCAGTCTGCTAAGAATGTGGAAGACTGACAAATATGTCTCACCTTTCCTTGCCCTTTAAAACTCAAAAACTTGTTCGAAATTGAACATTCAAGCAAGAAGAACAACTGCTGTCCAAGTCTTCTCTGTGTCAGTTGCATCTTTCTAGCATTACCTGTACCAGTTTACTAAAGGGAGGAGGGACCAATAGGACTCGGGAACAGTGAATGAGGGGTAAATATTTTATCTAAGTGGGTCCAACATTTTTCTTTAACTCTGGTTCTGGGCTAGGTCACAATTAGGGATGCACCGAATCCAGGATTCGGTTCGGGATTCGGCCTTTTTTAGCAGGATTCGGATTCAGCCGAATGCTTCTGCCTGGCCGAACCGAATCGGAATCCTAATTTGCAAATGCAAATTAGGGGCGGGAGGGAAATCATGTGACTTTTTGTCAGAAAACAAGTAAAAAATGTTTCCCCCTTCCCATCCGTAATTTGTATATGCAAATTAGGGTTTGGATTCGGTTCGGTATTCGGCCGAATCTTTCACAAAGGATTCTGGGGTTCGGCCAAATCCAAAATAGTGGATTCGGTGCATCCCTAGTCACAATCATCTTGGTGGGACCTTGATATATCAAGAGGCCACCACACTCTTGCACAAAATCTGGGTTAAAGGACAAGGTAAGAGATGGATACATCATAGGGCCCTTACAGAAGCCCCCCCACAAACAAACTACAGCCCCCCAATATAACCCTCCACCCATGCATGACAATAAAAAGCACAATATTCTTGTCCCAAGTGGTGTTCCAACCAATTTTTTATTTTTTTTTTTAAGCCAATCCTGTCCTGTTTTGGCAAGTGCTAACAGAAAGACAAGGACAGGAACTCACATGTTGCTGTAATACAAAGGAAAAAGATCCAAATATTGTTATTTACTATCGTAACTGTTTTAAAATATATCTTATTATGGGCGATGATGGCAGGCATGGCACGATTAATCATCATCGTTCATTTATAGAAATTACACCAGCGCTTTCCAATAATATGGTGAACGGAAGACTTGCAATAAATTAACAAAGTAATTAAAATTATATTGCTCAGTAGCAAAGAAATGAGTTGCCCACTCAGATTACACCCCAGTGTGCCCAGACCCGTAGACTCAGGAAAGATGCCTGATTTTTTTAACATTAACTAAAGTCCAAGCGAAACCTCTAGTGTGAGCAGCTCCTGGAAATTATCCCTGCTTGACTACAGTGGAGTTAATTAGTGGCTCAGTCATTGTGTGCTTATAATTGAGGTTAACTTTAATATCTGGCCTGTAATGAACCTTAATGGTTGAAGAAGTGCACTCCTGGTGTAGGCAAGCAATTATAGCAGTGCCATTGTCTTGAAAGTCAAGAGTTAAAATATCTTCAGTTTTAGCCTCTGTTATGAAAAAAAAACCAATTCAAAACTTTAAACATTTGCAGTTGCCCTTATAATGGTGGGTCAGTTCATAGAAAAAGACCCATAAATGGGCAAGGGCCAAAAATGAAACAGGGGGGTGAAACATGGTATGGAATATCCTGATTTTTCAATTGGGGATGTTGGAAAGTATGCTCTATTAAACCTGGAGAAAGCGACCATGACTATTATAAGGCCACAGGGGACAGCCAATAAATGGATCAACACCTGGTTAAATCCCAGCTATAGATCATACAGTAGATAATGTCCCTCTGGTGTTAACAAAGCTTATGAAAAACATGAGGGAGAGAACAATCTGTCGCGTGGGCATGAAGAGACTTGTTCCAGGGAAGGTGTTGTTTTTCAATCAAAACATAGGACTTTGGGATCTGGGATTATCATGGTACAATTGTTTTATTAGACTCACCCAGAAGTTAATGAGGGTCATGGGAAATGCAAATGCTGTACCTATTTCAAGCTGATTAAAAAAATGACAAAATCTGTATTTTGATGTAACTGTCAGTAAAGCAAGCTTTAGCGGTGGATCCTTAGCAGACTTGGGTAGTGGAGCCTCGACAGGCTTAGGTGGTGGAGCCTTAGCAGACTTGGGTAGAGGCGCCTCGGCAGGCTTGGGCTGTGGAGCCTTAGCAGACTTGGTTAGTGGAGCCTCGACAGGCTCGGGTGGTGGAGCCTTAGCAGACTTGGGTAATGGAGCCTCAGCAGGCTTGGGCTGTGGAGCCTTAGCAGGCTTG